>NW_008824659.1:1024905-1040412 GCF_000699105.1 Pygoscelis adeliae
CATGATGAGAAAAAGGCAAACCACATTCATCTTCCAGAATGGCAAGAAGGAGGATCTAGGAAACCATAGGCCTTACTCCTTAGGAAGATTAGGGTAAATACTCCTGGAATTAAGTTGGTGAATGACACCAGACTAAGGAGGTTGGGGAGAGGGTCAATAGACTGGAAGGCAGGACTACTATTCAAAGGCACCTTGACAGGTGGAGAAACGAGTGGACAAAACCCTCATGATGTTCAACAAGGCAAATGCCAAGTCCTGCATCTGGGATGGAATAACCTCATGTAACGGTATCATCTGGCAACTAACTAGCTAGGGAAGGGCTCTCCAGAAAAGGATCTGGTGGACAAGAATTCAAATATGCGTCATCAGTACATTGTTATAGTGAAGGTGACCAACCACATAGTAGGCTGTATTAGCATGAATGTGACCAACAGGCTAAAGGATGTGATTATTTCCCTCTATTGAACACTTCTGAGATCACATCTAGAGTACTGTGTCTAGATTTGGGTTTCTCAGTACAAGGAAGTTATTCGCATACTGGTGTGGGTTCAACAGGCATCTACCAAGAAGGTTAGGAGGATGGGGCACAATGTACAAGGGCTGTGGGAACTGGATTTGTTCAGTCTTAAGAAAAGAAGGTGAAAAGGGGATCTTATTGCTACCTAGAGCTACCTTCTGTAAGGATATGAAGAAGACCAGGCCAGACTCTTCTTTGAGGTTCATGAGGGGCCAGCAGACACAAGTTGCAGCAAAGGAAATTCTGATTCAATATTAGGAACAAGTCTGCACAGTGACAATAGTAAAACACTGGAACAGGTTACCCAGAGAGGTTGTAACCTGGAGTATGTCTGGGTGAAAAATGACAAAACAGTATCCTCAAAGATGCTCATTAGAAGGTCTCTGCAGTAAACATGAAGAGGAGTCAGAGAGAGAAGGAAAGTTTACTGCATCTTTCTCTCTCCGAAGGGATGTTATGTAGCCTATGTGAGATTTTTAGCATGCAGCTTCAAGTATACATAGTACAGGTCTTATCTATTAATTACACTGAGAGAATTTCTCTAGTCTTCAAATGCTTTAATAGGAGTACCATTCAAACAAAATAGTATTTCTATAGCTAACATCACAGTACAGCAGGTCAGCTGTTATCACAGGTAGACAGCTATGAAATAGCTACTGGGTAGGCTACTGGCTTATCAGAAAAGGTGGATTAATTATGAAAACCATTGTGAGTGTAGCAAAAGTGTGTTGTCTGTAATTCTGCATTACACAGATTTGCTTTTAACAAATAATGGGTGACTTCAATGTTCTGAATCAGAAACCTATTTTACCATGTTCCATAGGAAAACAGTACATAGAGGCTGCAGGGCAGTCCTAAGTCTAAGATAATTGCTATCCACATTTCTACCTGCAGTATTACCCCAAGCCAACTTTGGAGTGCTTCACATGGTGTTTTTAGAGGGAAACTCAGATGCCCCCAATGTTTCTTGAGCATATTTACCTTCCATCACGTGCTTCCAGATATCATAGCTACATTCATCATGGTGATATCGGTTAGAAAAGGTGAGTGAGGTCCTTCTTCACAAGTGCCATGACATTCTTACTGTAAGACATTTAGTCACCTCTATTGGAACATTTGTGCAGGCTGCTGATATGATAGGGATCCCAGAGATACCTACAAAAATCACAGTGCTTTAAGGACTTCTCTAATAGGCACATGTTAGATCCCCCATCTAGGTAGTGAGAAACTGATAGTGCACTGTGCATTCAGAGTCCACCTTACAGCATGTTAATTTCCCTGTGCAAATGAGCCTTTAATTTCTCCTTAATTTCCTTCAACCCCTTGTAGCCTGCAGAGGAATGACACCACCAAGTAACAAGACATTTTAAATTAAGAAAAGTAACTGTCTCCCCATTGACACTAAGAAAAATATCACCCTTATTTTCAAACAAAATGGAACAGCAGATAACGTTGCTCAAAACAGACTATGGCACTTGTCTTCTGTTTAGGAGTTTTAGTCAGTAAATTATGCCTTGTCAAGTAGCATAAATGTCTCATATGACAACCACGTTAATTAATATACTTGGTTTTCTTTTTGCCTTAAGGAAACATAAAACCTTTAATGAAGCAAAACATGCATTTTTTTTCTTTAAATTATATAAATTTACATATTAATTTAAAGGTAGTGGGTTAAGATAAATTGCAGTAGAGAATTTTGGTTCCTTGATATTTTTTTGTTATAAGTACCTATTTTCAGCTTGGCAGACTTTAACCATTTGGTTGCAATTTCCCATCTGCTAAGTATCTGCTATACAGCACATTGGTTTAGAAAATTTCATCTGTTACGGTCTAACAGGAACAAAGGAAAGATAATATGTTACTCTATTCTTTTGGAAATAGATGTTTGGGATGTTTGGTTTGTTTTTTACTAGTAGGTGACACACCTAAAAACCAGGGGTTTTTCTGGATATATTTATGAAAACAGACCACCTAGCCCACCCAAGTTTCTACTCGTGTTTTTTCGTCAGTGTGAAAATAAAAAAGAAGAGGCATTAAGAATAAAGGAAGCAAAGCAAAGGAATGGGGACAGGTAATTAAAATTCAGAGAATAAGCATGTGTCTTAACAGGCAGTTTGTGTCCTAATAGGTAGACAGGACGTGGACAACAGAGGAAATCAAGCAGCCTCATCCTGAGTGAGAGAAGACAGGTTATTAATTCATCCTCAGTGGACAATGAAGAATGGATATAGTAGCAGCTTTGAGTTTTGAAAAAATACTATTCTAAAAAAGATTCTTGGTTTCTCAAGTGAGAATTGTAACAGGAAAGTACTTTCTTAGGTTGTCTGTGGTACTGTTTACCTGTATGATAAGGACACAGCCCACTGAAAATGGTGCTTAGCATCTCAGGATCTATCAGACTGCAATGTTTGTAAGCATGGTCCCTGATAATCTGTGTAGAATTCATAAAAGTTATTTTAGAAGTGAATAGCTTCATAGCTCATTTGTGTACCTTTTCAACCTATGTGCGTTTTTAAGATTTATGGACTAATCTGGTACTTCTAAAGCAGCCTGCATAACAGCCTTACTTATATATGTCAAGCATCTATCATCAGGTTGTGCCTCCGTGTTATTACAGCTTCTAACAGGAGCTAGAAACAGACCTGAACATGAAGTACTCACATGCCATCAACCAAATGTATAATAATTGTCTTACATTCACTGAAATCAATCAATCAAACAAACAAAACAATACTACTTATATAAATAATCTTAGCAAAGTGGTAGGAAAAGCACACTGGAACCAGCTTTGGAAGGAAATTAACTATGATTTTTCAGAAATAATACACTGAACACTGCCCCCCCCCCCTCCATTTTTCAGAGAACACACAAAAACATTCCCAGTGCCAGCTAGCTGTATATAACTGGAAAAAAGCTCCTTGCGCTGACACCATGTATTTTCATTTAGTCTACAGGTAGAGATCTACTAAATGAACCCATACTTGTGTTTTCAAACTTCTTTCTATAATGACTTTAAGTACTTGCTCTTCACACTATGAGAACCATTTTTTTAATTAATTGTAATTAATTTGCTTGCAAAAGTTTTATGTTAGGTGTTTTTTCTCTCCCTTTGTATTTTTAAATTATTCAGAGTACATCATAACAGTAAAACTCTTCAGATCTATGTATCAACATGGGTATTCTACACATTCAGAAAAAGAGGCATATACATTTAGGAAATGGTCAAAGCTTCTGATTTAAGGTAGTTGATTTAGAGTCCTGAGACATGGGAATATGATTCATCCAAAACTAGCAAGCTGATCTGTGTTATCTTATGCTTTGGACCTTTAACACGATGCATTACATCAAATACTGAAATGGAAAAATGGTTTTCTCTGCCAAATTGTACTGGTTTTAGCTGGGAAAGAAAAAATTTTTTGTCATATTTGCTCACACGGTGCCATATTTTGGATTTGTGACGAAAACAGTGTTGATAACACAGGGATGTTTTAGTTACTGCTGAGCAGTGCTTACACAGTGTCAAAGTCTTCTCTGTTTCTCACACTGCCCCACCAGTGAGTAGGCTGGGATGCACAAGAAGTCTGGAGAGGACACAAACAGGACAACTGACCCAACTGGCCAAAGGAGTATCCCAGACCATATGACATCATGCCTAGCAATAACAGCTGGGGATAGAAGGAGAAATGGGGTACAGTTGGAGTGGTGGCGTTTGTCTTCCCAAGTAACCGTTACCCGTGATGGAGCCCTGCTTTCCTGGGGATGGCTGAACATCCGCCTGCCGATGGGAGGGAGTGAATGAATTCCTTGTTTTGCTTTGCTTGTGTGTGCGGCTTTTGCTTTACCTATTAGACTGTCTTTATCTCAAACCATGAGTTTTTTCACTTTCACCCTTCTGATTGTCTCCTTGATCCCACTGTAGGGGCATGAGCAAGCAGCTGTTTGGTGCTTAACTGTCTACTGGAGTAAACCCACAACACAAATGCATCTCAAGTGCCATTATTTTCACTAAAATTTAAATCAGTAAGATACTTACTGTATCATCTCCCACAGTATTATTGGGGTAATATAACAGCATTAAACTACTGTATTATTCCTGAAGTTTCAATTGGCCGGTAGTAACATCCCAAAGGATTATACTTGGTTAATAACCCTATTTTGTTGAAAATGTCATGTGAGGCCACCTTGTCCTTCACTAGTTAATGTGGTACTTCTGTGATGAATATCTGTTAATATTGAGCTTCTGGTTCCCTAAGCAACAGTAACCAGGTGAGAGTTTTCAAAACCTTCTTCCTACTTGCTTGATGCTTTCATGTAAAAAACATGTTTTTTTTATTGTAAGGAACAGGACTCAGGATGTTGTTGTTTGACTGTACTGATTATTAAGTTGCAGTAGAGTTGGAGGTTTCAGGATATAGATACTGAAAGTATTTTCTTCAGTTTTGGTTGATACTAGTATGTGATGACTACTCTAATAAAAATTAAATACTTTTGTATATATATAAATACAAGTCTCAGTGCAAAAACACTACTGAATTTGGATTGTTTTTTTGTTTTCCAGTCTAATGAAAAATTGCAAGCTAGTCTGCAGGATTTGAACGATATTCTACCTGTTTGAATTACTATTACCAAAGAAGATCTGAAGTTTGCAGTCAGGTTCTGATCAGTATTGTAGGGATAAGAAGGCTTGAATTCGTGTTCTATCTCCTTCAGACAAAGCAGGGAGCTGAAAATAGATCCCACTACCCAAACTGCTGCTGTATTCTCTAGCCTATAAAAGGACTGACACATTTGAATTTGTTCCTACAGACCGATTTTTATTTTTTAGATTGCAGTTAGGAAGACATGGATTCTTCTTTATTTTGGACAAAAATAGAGTTTTATCTTAGTACCAAAAATAAATAAAAAAATGAAAATCTATTTTTTTAATTAAAGGAAAACATTTACTTTAATAGAAACTAAACTTTAATTTTAAACTAGAAATAAAATATTTTTCTATGTTGTGTAATCTTTTCCCTCACTTTTTGAAATCTTATTTTTAATTTTTATCTTTAATTTATGACAACTTTTATACAAAAAACTATTGTTCAGTGAAAATACTTTCTTTAAATATTTTAAAACTAAAATATTGACACAAAAGTTTTAAATTTTATAGTTTCATTCTTAAAATATCAGGAAGATGCTGGTTGGCCTTTTTTATTTATTCAAAATATTTTTCTTTCATGTATTTATGATCTTGTTAACATTAAAATTATTACTAAGGAAGAACAAATGTCAAAAACTTGAGAGGCTATAAAATAGAAACAAACATTTAAACTAAAAACAAACTCATAATTCTTTGACCACTGTATAAGTGACATTATGTACTGTACCAAATACTTGGAAACTAAAATCTGGAGTTATTTCACATCTAGCCAATCTACTTGTGTCATTTACAATAGTTTTTAAAAACTACATTTTGTAGTAGAGACAAACATTGTTTTAACATCATTCTTTTTCACTTTAACTCTGAAAAATTTCATAAGGAAAACCTCTGTCATCTTTTTTGGAAAATATTAATGATGAAAATAGTTATTCTTTTTTTGGGAGAACAGAAAAAAGACCTGAGATGAAAGGGTCTGGTACTGTGACGTTGAGTGTGATTTGACCCACTTAAAAATGTAAAAAACCAAACACATCAGAAGACCAGACTGTACTGAGTCTGGCTGGGATGGAGTTAATATTTTAACAGCAGCCCGTGTGGTACTGTGCTTTGTATTCGTGGCTAAAACAGTGTTGATAACACACTGTCCTGGTTTCGATTGGGATAGAGTTAATTTTCATTCTAGTAGTCGGTATAGTGCTGTGTTTTGGATTTAGGATGAGAATAATGTTGACAGCACATTGATGTTTTAGTTGTTGCTAAATAGTGCTTACACTAAGTCAAGGACTTTTCCTGCTTCTCACACCACCCCACCAACAAGTAGGCTGGGGGTGCACAAGAAGTTGAGAGGGGCACAGCTGGGACAGCTGACCCCAACTGACCAAAGGGATATTCCACACCATATGGCATCATGCTCAGCATATAAAGCTGGAGGAAAAGCTGGCCGGGGGTTTCGCTTCTCTGGAACTGGTTGGGCATCAGTCAGCGGGTGGTGAGCAATTGCATTGTGCATCACTTATTTTGTATATTATTTTATTATTATTATTATTTTCCCTTTCTTTTCTGTCTTATTAAATTGTCTTTATCTCAACCCATAAGTTTTACCTGTTTTTTTCAATTCTCTCCCCCATCCCACTGAGGGGGAGTGAGCGAATGGCTCTGTGGTATTTAGCTGCCTGCCGGGTTAAACCACAACACACACCAATGTTTTGGCTGCTGCTGAACAGTGCTTGCACAGAATCAGGGTTTTCTCTCTCCCAATCTGCCCTGCTACTCTGCTCCCAGCAGATAATGCTGGGGGTGGACAAGAGGTTGTGAGGATACACAGCCAGGACAGCTGACCCAAATTGACCAAAGGGATATTCCATACCATGTGACATCGCACTCAGCAGTAAAAGCTCAGGGAAAGGAGGAGGAAGGGGGGATGTTTGTGGTTACAGCATTTGTCTTCCCAAGCAACCGTTATGCAAGCTGAGGCCCTGCTTTCTGGGAAGTCGCTCAACATCTACCTGCCATGGACAGTAGTGAATGAATTCCTCTTTTTGCTTTGCTTGTGTGCACAGCTCTTGCTTCCCTATTAAACTGTCATTATCTTGACCCATGAGTCTTCTTGCCTTCCTTCTATTTTCTCCCCATCCTGCAGGAGAGTGGAGTGAGTGAGCAGCTGACTAGGTGTTTGTCTGTTGGCTGGGGTCAATCCACCACACAGACAAAATATGTGATTAAAAAAATATTTCTCATATTTGTACACTTGCTTCTTACAGAGGGACTGACAAAGTCTCAGTTAAATCAACTACAAAGACTTGATAAAGTTGCTTCAGGATTAAACTATTTAAAATGGGGGAAGGAGTGTAGCTGACTTCTGGCCATAAATCACAGAAATGTTGACATATATAGAGAGATAGTTAATGGGGAATGCTAAACAAGTGTCTATATTTCAACTCATTCTGGGTCTTAGAAATCTAGCTCAGGATAGCACTTTATGTACCTCCATGCAATTGGAATCCAAAACTTTAGCTGTTTCCAAGCAAGGCCACTGTTCTGAGCACTTAACCACACTTCATATCCAATTGCTCTGAAAAATAAAGTAATGAATTCTGTCAATTCGGAGTTCTTTGTTGCAAACACAAACATTCTATGATCTTGGAGCAGTGTATTTCACAGTATTGCAATGCTGTTCCTAATAGAAGTTCCACAATGCTTTTGAACTTTTAGAAGGCAGAACAGCAGGACATGAACAGGTGCTTGCTGGGAGTTGAATTTGAGGGGAAAAGCAAGATGGTAACACTCCGGGTTCACAATGACTTGCATGGGTGGATTGATGGGAAATTGTATGACTATATAGAAGATCACATTGATCTTCACAACTTTTCGCAAGTTTAAGCAAAGTTCAAAGAATGTTGAAAATATGACCTCAAGAAGTAGGTTATGGGATTTAGAATTGTGACACCCATGTATTAAACTGCGGTGGTCAGGTAGTTACTTATGCAGGAGCTCAAGCAGTATATATTCTTTTCTGTCCTCTTGTGATTGTGAATGCATTTATCACATAATCAAAATAAGAATATCTTTTGCCACAACAGGTGCATGTCCATTAATATGGTAATGGATAGATGTATTTTGGTCATATGACAGTGGTTTTCTAAGTAATGTGGCAGAGATGATATTTTAGGAACAAAATGGGAGAGGGTACACTTGACCTTTCACAGTCTCCTTCATGAAGTATCTAGGGAGATGTTATGCTTTGTATCAGATGAATTGCTTTGACAGGCCAGATCCAGCTACCGGTGCTAGGCTGTGTGCCTAGCTAAATGATCTCATATATCACACTCAATTCAAACATATTTTTTTCTGAGAGGAAGATATTTAATTCTTTCCTATTTAACAGCTTTTATTTCAGGAATGTCATCATTTTTATTTGGAACTATTGAGTACCCATACAGGTTACTTATATGTTATATCCTTCCTGGCCACATGCAAGCTAAATTAAGATCTCAGAAGATACTATTGCTGTATCATATTTTCAGAACACAGAATATACATTCAAAATCCTTTATGGGATATCTGTTATTCCAAACTGATCAGACAAATATTTTCAGTCTTGTGCACCAGTAACCTCAGCCAGTTTACAAATAACAGTCATTGATATTGTAGCTGATTTTCTGCCTAGTGAAGTCAAGTTTTTTTATTGGCTTCAGTGGACATGAAAGAATACCAACTGACAAAAGGATCTTTGCTTCTAAATTTAAATATGTCTTCAAAATAAATATTTAAATAATTTCATGTATTCCTTCTTAAAAAGAAGATTCCATAAACCGGACTTTGAATGATTATAATTATTGTTATACATATAAACAACTGCCTCATGAAAATAGCCCATCAAGATAGGACTGATATTGCTGTGCAGCTACAAATTCGAAGTCATGTAAGATAGACAGCAATATAAAAAGCTTATCCAGTTCAACAGCGACCTTTTGAACTGGAGTTGAAATAGTCATAGGAATTGTCTCATAAATAAAAATTATGCAAATCTATCACTACTGAAGTTTTCTGTGGTTTATGAGGACTGTATGTGATTTGCTCAAATGAAGGGGAAGAAACAGCAATTCTTTCCAGGCTTAAGGACAGTGTGGTGCATTCTTCAGAAGGGTAATCAAGAAAGAACAGTGAATGACTGAAGAGTAAAAAAGTGGTTTAAGAAATAGAGAACCTGAGAAGAAACAGACACATATTTCTGAAAACCAAATATGTACAGTTGCACATGCATTGATAATAGTTTATGAGATTTTTTTCACTTTCTTATAAAACAAGATGTGTTCTGTGCAGAAATAACAGGATTTTGTTCTTTTGCTTGTCTTACCAGCAAATGGGCTGAAAGAGCATAATTGCTCTTTCACAATATTATCACATTCATGGTTTCTCTTTAGCTTTTAATGAATTGTTATATTCATATTTGTATATGGATGTAGACTTTTGTATTAATGTTTGTGCAGACAGGAGTTATTTCACCTACTTCTACTTTGTGATTTTTTGTTTAAGGTTCAAAGTGAAAGTATTTTTTCAAGTAAGCAGAATATTATCAAAATTAGGATTTACCAGGTCATCAAGTTCTTGCTATAGAATGCCTGAAAAAGATTCTTTCTGTGTCCCAGATATTCATATAATCACAGAATCACAGAATGGTTGAGGTTGGAAGGGACCTCCGAGATTATCTTGTCCAAGCCCCCGTCTCTAGCAGAGACACTTAGAGCTGGCTGCCCAGGCCCATGTCCAGAAGGCTTCTGAATAACTGCAAGGATGGAGAGTCCACAACCTCTCTGGGCAACCTGTGCCAGTGCTCAGTCACCCTCACAGTAAAAAAGTGTTTCCTGATGTTCAGAGGTAACCTCTTGTGTTTCAGCTTGTGCCCATTGACTCTTGTCCTGTCACTGGGCATCACTGAAAAGAGACTGGCTCCATCTTCTTTGCACCCTCCCTTCAGGTATGTATTCTTTCACTGTTAATTGTTTCAATAAAAAAAAATATATATATAGGCATGGCTCTTTTCTGAATTTTTTATGACATTCATACATACAGTATTTCTCCTTAGTTATATAAAATAAAACCTCTCAGTGTTGAAAAAAGAATTTGGGAATTTAGAGCTCAGAATTCTGTAACTAGAACCAGATTCATGTTTGACAGAAAATTTGGCAAGATTCTCAAGTTGATGAAAGAGTATATTCTACATTCTTCTGTGAAAATTCGGGGGGGTGCAGGGGAAGTAGAACATAACCCTGAATTTATTTTTTTTTAAATTGATAATAACATCCACTATCATATTCAGTTTGCTAAGAAAACTTGTATTACAGAAATGCCATCAGGTATTTAAGAAGTTTTATTGAAAAAAGTTCCGATGAGTGTTTTTCATGCCTATTCCCCTGGGTAAGCTGTCCTTAAATGATTGTATGAAAATGTATTTATAAATATCTGCTTCTGTATTATACTGCTTGCACAGATCACAAAACAAGAATTAAAAGCTACCATACAAAACTATTCTCCACAAATTCATCTTCCCCAAGTTATAATGTATTCAGAAGAGAAAGATGTAGGTTAATTTTCACATTATTAAAAAAACATAAAAAATTAGGTACTGTTTAGAATTTCCAGCTACTGAGTACATTGGAGCAACATTGTGGGCTTTTACCCCAGGAAATGGGGCTTTTCACAAGAGTAATGGATTTTCTTTTTCGAAGAGGAAGAAGACTTCACAAACTGCAGAAGAATCCCGGTGGTAAAACACAGAATTGCCTTTTAAGCTACAGGTCACCATCAACAAGAACATCTGCTCGTGGTTCCCAGTCACAGAGGAAGGATTCCTATTCGTATTCTGCACATCTGATAGCAGAGCAGTGTGGTTTGCATCTAAATGTGTGAAATTGTGTTTCATGTTTTGCAATTATTGGTCACACAAGAGAATCTCTCCAGAATTGCACACTGGGGTCTGGTTGAACATTGGGCCCTTTGAGATGCTAACAAACGGCTAGTGGAAGTTATTAAGGGCTGGATACATTGTCATACTATTAGCACATTGTCGGGTACTTTACTCATAAAGGAATGCCCATTATAATTAGAATCTAATTAAATCTAATCTTTTATGAAATGACAACACCACCTCAACTCCACAGAGGAAAGAGCTGTTCATTATTTGGATATTAAATACTGCAGCTGTCAAAAGGGTTAAAAAGAAAATCTTAGAAGAACTCCCCATCTGAAATAATTAAGGGCATGTTTTAAATCAAAGGCACTTACTTTAAGATATGCAAATTAAGTCATGGTTAATTAATGGCTATTAATAAGAAAGTGAAACCTTTTTTTTCTAAATGTAGAATTGAAGTCTGTAATTTCTTTCTGTGTAAGAACAGGGTTTGGTATCGTTATTGGACCTGAAAAGCTGGTATTGGATCTTCACCTCCTTAGGTCAAGAGGATGATATAGTAGATTTCAAGTTCAAATAATCTTTCAGTGAAATATCGCGTTATTGTGAGCTGGTAATCTTCTGACAGACGTCTCTCTTCATTTGGCATCTGTTTATTGTCTAATAGAAATATTTCCATCTCACTACCTGATTCTAAGGACAAGGTGAGGAAGAAGGCTCTGGAAGCTGGGCTTTCTTTCCTATTACACATGCTTTGACATCTGTTGGTGTAATAATTTCTTCTATACTCTCTATGATTTATCTTGAATGCCATTGGGATGGTGGCCCCTCCGTAGAAGGTGTGACACTTGTCACAAAGGAATCATGAAATTATGAGATAAGGCAAGGCTGGACAGCTATACTGGTAGTGTCTGCCAGCATCTCAGTGGTTATATCTCTCCCAGAATGTGAGGAAGGATTTTGAATAAGTGCACATAAAAACATTATGACACTTCTGTGGGAGCTGTACACTTGACTTTTTGAAAATAGTCCCCAAAATGTGTGAATTTGAAATATCTAATATGTATACAGAACCCTGTTGTATAAACTAGGAATGATAAATAGATGGCTAGCAATGACATAGGTGCTCCATAGGGGATTTAGGCATGAAAATGGTAATATTAATATCAAAATTCCAACCAGCCAATTGGAAAATGGATTTTGAAAAACAGCATTCATTCTGTGATAATTGCGGCTTAAATCCTTAACGCTCCAGGAGAATTCATACTCCATTAAATTAAGTGCTCTACAGAAACCAACTTCAGAAGCCCAATCTGTAAGAAACATAAGCAAAGAGGAGACTGGACTTAAATATGGGACTTTCCCAAAGGCGTCACAATGGAGAGCTACAAAGCAAGTGCAGTTGTTGAACTCTCTCTGCCAACCCAATTCTGGCTACATGAAGCTTCAGAACAGAACACCATTCAATGACAGCATGCACACCTTTTGAAAATAATATAACTTGTCTCCTGTGTGATCTCTATACACACACAAGCATTGATTGTGACGGGGGTTTTTTGCACATTTTATTCAACAGTATAATCCTTCACAATATTGACGCTCAAATGAAAATATTCTAGTGTAACTGTACTGAACAGATAGGAATGGAAGTGTTCAGCTTTAGGATTATAATTTCAGACTCTCCAGATTTACATAGTAAAAAATTGGCTTGCCTATTTGTCTTTGTAGACATAAAAATGAGAAAGATCATGTTTATTTTCTGGTGTCTTCTTTCTGGATGCTGTTGTTCCAAATATTGTCTTAGGCTAAAGAGTACAAGATGGCAGATTCCAAAGAAAATCATCTGCTTTTTGCACAGACGGGAGCCTGCCCAATATCACGTCAAATCCTCAGCTTCTGGCATCTGCTTCTGCCCAGACTTTTTATTTTGATTTTTTAAAGTAGTTATGCCATAATGGGGTGGCATTCTAGCTAGACCTACTTACAAATTGTAACTTGGACCTTTGAGAGTTTAAAATCTCCACCTGCTATTCAATTAATTCTTTTTTAAACCTCGTCAAACTTACTGGTCTAAGAGACACCTAATTAAAGTTCCCTGTGTGCTCATCCCGGCTAGCATATTTCTAATAACACTTTTGTATGAATTGCTGACAAGTTATTTTATTTTATATCAAAACTGTGACCCTCTTTTATGTCTTCTGACATAGCATGTGCAGACAAGACCCCATCTTCACTCGGACCACATTAATCTTTAAAAGAATAATGGTTTGAATTTTTAAAGAAAGAAAAACATACATGTTACGTGTGAGAAATGGTTTGATTAAACAGGCATTTGGGAGAATTTTCATCTGACTTTATATTATATGTCTATAAGGTAGACATCCACAGCTGAGCTACTTGTCTGAAGTCCCTTTATAGTCCACACAAAAAAAGGTAATTTTGAGATGTTATTCCTCTTACGATGAGGAAGACATTTAAATTGGGTCATATTAATTACACTTTAAAAGTTCTTGTTTCTCAACATGGGTAATAAAAGGAGTCTAGACAACTGGCTCAGGGGCAGATGTCTGCATTCCAGACTTCTAAAATTAGGCATCAGGTGACAACTTTGGATTCAAAAAGACAGAAAGGGAACCAAGTGATCAAATATGTTGATTCTATCTGCCCAGTGTGCAGATTTTACTAGCACTCTTGTGTCAACTGAATTACGGTCTGAACCTACTCCCATCCATATTTAAACAGTGTTGAAATGGCAACTTTTATAACAAGCACTTTTGTTCTTGTTCTTTTGGGAAACAGCAGTCAATTGAACATTTACAAGAAAATCCCATCTTCTAATCCAATAGTCTCTCCTTTTCATCTAGTTCCACTATTATTGGTTCTTTTACTTGGGCAGGAGAGTTAAAATGCAGAAAGAAGGATTACCAGTGTTTATATTAAAAATATTCCTTCTTTTTTTGGGGGAAAAGCTTTTCTTTAATTGACTATTCTGGCTGTTTGAAGATGTGATTAAGAAAGACAGGTGGCGTCTTCTGGGAACTGGAAAAGAATAAATTTATCTTACTCTTCTTTTTGTATTTTTGAGGGAAAAGTAATCACATCTTTCTTCCTCCATTTCCATACCCATGTACATACAGATAAACTCTCATGGTCCAGACTTATGTGGCAGTAAGGAAAAAAAAAGCCTTAAAAGACAGCAAACCTGTCACACGAAGCTGAAACCTCAGTTCCTTCCTGTTTCTCAAGAAGTTTGAGGAGGGGGGGGTGTCTTTCATCAGCATACAGTCAAATCCTCAGACTGAAAAAAAGCATCTAAATCTTGCCTTGGCTCCATGGGAGCCATTAGGACTACACTTCCTCTTTCTGTTCCACCACTCGAACTCACCCTCACACATTCATATGCTATTTGGATTTTAAGTGCCACAAGAGTAGAAGGAAACAGTGGTTATAAAATTCAAGGAGCTTTCTCTCTTATTACTCTACTAGCCTCCTCACTTGCCAGATTGGTGATAACATATCTAGACTGGGTGTATGCTAGCAGAAGAAAAGCAGGATGTGATAGAAAGGGAGTAGGAATTTTCCAGGTGAAAAATAGGGCGTGCATGGCAAGAAAGGACATAAAAGACATCTCTCTGTGGGGGATGATAAACTCCCAGATGACCCTGAACTTGTTTGAGACTTGCTGCTTCAGCTGGATGCACGTAAATCTATGGGGCCTGATGGGATTCATCCCAGGGTACTGAAAGAGCTGGCTGATATCATCGTGGGAACTCTTTCCATTATTTTTCAATGGTCTTGGGAGTCTGGAGAGGTCCCAGTCATCTCGAATCTGGCAAATGTTGTCCCAATTTTCAAGAAGGGTAAGAAGGAAGACCCTGGCAATTACAGGCCTGTCAGTCTCACTTCAGTGCCTAGTAACATTATGGAGAAGGTTATTCTGAGAGTTATCGAAAAACACTTGAGAGACAATGCAGTCATTGGTCATAGCAAACACGGGTTCATGAGGGAAAAGTCCTGCTTAATCAACTCAATTTCCTTTTATGACAAGGTCACCCACCTAGTTGACCAAGGGAAGCCAGTAGATGTGACTTTTTTGGATTTTAGCGGAGCTTTGATACTGTCTCTCACACTATCCTTCTGGATAAAGTGTCCAGCACACGGCTAGATGAGTCCATAATACATTGGGTGAGCAATTGGCTGATGGGTCGGGCTCAAAGGATTATAGTAAATGGCGTTACATCAAGCTGGCTGCCAGTTATCAGTGGGGTTCCCCAGGGCTCAATTTTAGGGCCAGTGCTCTTTAATGTTTTTATAAATGATCTGGACGCAGGAATCAAATGTACATTAAGTAAGTTTGCCGATGATACTAAAGTGGGAGGAGCTGTGGACTCCCTTGAGGGTAGAGAGGCCTTACAGAGAGATCTGGATAGACTGGAG
>NW_008824659.1:1040980-1046677 GCF_000699105.1 Pygoscelis adeliae
GTTCTTCACTGAGAGGGTGGTCGGTCACTGGAACAGGCTCCCCAGGGAAGTGGTCGCGGCACCAATCCTGTCAGAGTTCAAGGAGCATCTGGACAATGCTCTTAGTCATATGATTTAGTTTTACGTAGTCCTGGGAGGAGCAGGGAGTTGGAGTCAATGTTCCTTATGGGTGCCTTCCAACTTGAGATATTTATATATTCATATATCATATGAATGATATGATATATGATCATATGATCATATGGCAAACTATTTTGCCTTCCAAAAGGGGGTAGTTCAGACATAATTTTTTTTGCTTATCTATTTTCCTGTTGACCAGAAAACAAAAGTGCAAGGGCTAGGTGGGACAGTGTCTTCCAAACTAGTGCCTAACCTGGCCAATGAAGGAAACCAGAACCCTGGGGCATTTTGCAGGGTGCCCCAGTGAATAAACTGTATCAGACACAGGTTCTAGATTCCAAAATCTGGGATGCAGAGAACCTGCCCTGACTGCTCCCAAGCCCATCTCCAGAGAGCCATCAGACCATCAAAAGTTCATCACCATAAGCCTAGAATAGCACGAGGACACAATGCCAGGCAAAGAACCCGAATTACAGACTTCTGAGGAACAAACACCCTGTCTGGGCCTCTCCCAGGACTATCCCAGCAGAGCCTCATCCCCATTGTCCAGGTGTGAAACCCATCACAATGAGTCATTGGAACCAGATCTCAATGTCACCTTTTGGACTAAGGGGAGTTGCTGCCAAGGAGTGTGGGACATAGTATGGGAGGCAGGGAAAGAACATGTTGGGATTGCACAGGATTTATTAGGGCATGTTTAGGGGAGGAACCAAAGGTGGCAAAAGGGAGGGGTTTAGGCAATTTGGGGAAAAACAATTAGGGGAAATAGAGGGATGAGGGAATAGTAGGGTCCATTTGAGTGTAAGCAGGGGCTGGTCAGTACGTTTGTCTGGCCATGCCCTGCTCCTGATCAGGGCAGTCTGTTCTGCCTCCTTATTAAATTGTTTCAATTATTTTCCAGTAAGGGGCTCTTCACTCCATGTGCACGTGCATGTATGGGGTCTGTGGTGCCAGTGACTGGAGTGAGCGTGGGTGTGTGAGCGATTGTGTGATCACTAGTGAAGATCAAGCTGAAGGAGCCAGCAGGAAGGTGAAGTGGCCTGGGATCAAGGGCTGTGTGTGTGTGTGCCTGAGGGGCAGCTCTGGGTGTGAGAGCACCTGTGTGTCTCTAAGGGTGAGAGCACAGGGGGTCAGCTATGGGACTGGGGAGTCCTTGACAGCTCTGTGTGTGTGTGTGATGGTTTGCACCAGCAACTGGAATGGGGCTGTGGTCTTGGGGATTTGTATGTCCAGGTGCCAGCAACTGGAGAGACGGGGATCCAGGGACAGTGACTGGGCAGGCTGGGTGTATGAACCCAGTAGCTGCCGCTGAATCTTGTACATATATATACATATTCCTTCTAGCAGACTTCCTGCGCAGCCAGAGCTAGGAGCAGGATGAGGCCACTGGTGGTGTCTGTGCTTGTGTATCTGTGTATCTGCTATTTGTGTGGCCAGATGTGTAAATATGTGTATATATTCTATATAGTGTAAATTGCCTATCAGGAATGTGCACTCAGCCTTGCTATTGGAGAGACTGGGGGACTGAGTCAGATAAGAGGAACTCATGCCTCAGAGATGGCCACAGAAGACCCGAGCTGCATGAGAGGAGGTTCCCAACCATATCCAATAAGGTAATCCCAACAGCAAGAATTGTCTGAAACTATAAACACATTTTCTATGTGAATAGCTGTCACTGAAAAGCCATCATTGAATGGATGACAGAATTTATGGTTGGTGAGTAAGTCTAGCCACTTAGTTACACAAGGAGACTGTCAGTCAGAAGTCCAGTTTTCATTCACTGAATGACCCTATGGAAGGTTTTTTTAAACTGTGATTTAAGTTTGGCCGTGTATAAGGTAGTAACTGACCTGTCTCATGGGAACACAATGAAATTATATTCATAAAGAAGTTGGTAATCTTTGCGGGAAAGGTGGCATCTCTGTATTGGATTAGAACAAGAGGCAACGAGATTAGCTCTCATACTTTCAAGAGAAGTTAACCACAAAACACCCATAGAATTTCAATAGGTTTTGCCTGTATAACACCATTAAATTTATTTAAGAATATTTCAGAATGATCCAGGGTAACGTAAGAACGATTGAGAAACTTCACTGACTTCAGCAGTGAAAGCTGCTTATGGAAATGGTATGTTGATTTTAATAGTTGTTTCATTATATCAAAATCAATTTGAATATCTAAAATATCTAAAAATGCAGCATGTAAACAGCGTGTAATGTCCGTACTTTACAATGTCTGAATAAACAAACAAAAAGGAGGCACCACAGTGACATGTCTTAATCAGTGCATCATGTTTTGGAGATGGGCCTGGAAATTTTTCTGGAGAGTTTTGTGGTTTGGTTTTTTTTTCATTCTGTGATACACTTTTTAATAGGTTTGAGGTAAATTTTGAAGAGGATAAAGAAGTCCCAAATGGGGAATCTGAGTATCTGTTCCCACCTTTAGCACAGATTTTCAGCATAGCTTTGCAATAGTTATTTGTTATGGACATGCATCTGTTTCCCCAGATCTAATGAAGTCTTTATTTATGCAACTGCTCTTCATGTAACTACTATTAGCATGAAAATACCATTGCATTGTTGCATATGGTCTTACATTTTCCTTAACATCAATTTTGGAAAAGAGAATATTTTAGAATCCTACTATCCAGTATTTTAAGATGAAACACTTTTATATTAAGGGTTATAATGATTTTTTTTAGGTTGTTTTTTTTTTTTTTTATAAAGAATGAACTTTTCTGTTTCCTGCTGTGACAGGTTGTGAGTCTCTTTATATCACAAAAAGGACTGCCAGAAAAAGGATGGACTACAAGCCAAAACTGAGTGATGCTCAGGAGGAGCAAAGGAGAGAGTTGGCAGGTCCTCAAGACTGATTATTAAAAATCTATTTTCCAGAGGATCTGATAAGCTGAATTTCTACAACCTGAAATGGACTATTACATAGAGATATCCCCAGGCACTGTTCATAGTCAACAAATCAAACAGATCAGGGCTTTTATCAAATTTGACCAACAAGCTGTAATCTCTTTAAAAATTTTCCAAACATGTTTAAGCATCTTTACAAGCCTTGTATCATCTTACAACACATGACCTTCTCTTTCTCTCCTTTTTCTTTGTAAAGAACTTAATTCAATTTGTCTGCTTAAAAAAACAATCTGGTAACTTGAAAGTACCCCAAATTAGGAGTTCTCTGGGACTCCAGCATCTGGAATCACTATTTGTGCCATAAGAGACAGTCAAATGATGAATGTCATGCAAAAGAGAAATTGCCAACTGTCAAATTACCTCTCAGCTCTCTTTTGTACTGGGTTGTACAGTATTTTTGCCCACCTGTCGCAGCTGGCAGTCTAACTTGTGGTGGTTTCCAATTAAATTTTAAACAGAGGTGAATACATTCTGTAAGTGGATGAGAAAGGCTCAGCTTGAGGGGAAGGCAGGGAAAACTCAGCCATTGTCAGTCCTCATTGGAAACAGGTGACTAGGCAAGTGGAACCTGCAGTCGGCTGATCAGCCAGCATGCAGGAAGGTCAGACCCAGCCATGGCACACTCTGCCTCCTTCCCAGGTAACAGAACAAAGCACTGTGAAGGACGCTTTCGGAAGAGGAGTGGAAGCTGAGTGTAAATGCACAGGGGGCACTGGGGACATGAAGGTACTGTTTAGAGGCAGTGGTGTGAAGCATCATGAGAATCTTTGTCTGGGAAAATTTGGGTTATTGTTATGGGTTGGTCTAGGAGACAAAAGACAAAAAGATATAGAAAATAGAGTTCTGCTCTTCATGGGAATTTTTTTTTTTTTTTTAAAGCACCATTATTTCCCTTTTTTCCTTAATGTGTAAACTTGGCAAACTCTTTGGGGCTATTTCTTCTTAAATTGTACTTTTTTTTCTACCAGCTGTGGTAGACTGGCTTCTCTCTGCATTGGCATAACTAAGATCAGCACTAAATATAGTATAATTAATCAGTTATACCAAAGATAAATTTGGCTTAGTGTGGGTCTACCAGGCAGTGTACTGAAGAGCCCCTAAAGTTGATACAGCTGCATGTCACAGCACAATGCAAAAACACTATCATGTGTTTCAAAACCTGCTACCTTGGGGGTCCCTGCACCAAACTATATCATGAGGCATAAACATGTACCATATTTTTAATCACATTTTTTTCTTCAGTTGGTGGTGCCCTGGTTCAATTTTTCATCATACTCATGCCACTGTAGAGCGTGTAAGGGCATTTTTCCACTGTGCTGAACAATAAGAGACTCATATTTGTGGAAAATAGCAGAATTAGAAAGTACTTCTGGTATATGAAACAATAAATACCTTTGATAGAAACCCTTCAGGTGGGCAGCTACGTCTTTATAATCTTACTTGTCAGAAGATGATGTACTCCTTTCCCTCTGCAATTTTAGGATTGTTATTCAATGAACTCATAAAAAGGCAGTTTCACCATCTATAAGAAATATATTAGCAACCTGATTCCATTTCATAGTTGTCATACATCACAATTAATACTAATTGGCATACTTTTAGCAAGACTATAAAATGTTAAAATAGGCATGCAATATACAAACTTTTCCCCTAAGTAAATGCCTTTATCCCTAAGGCAAGGAATCCTTCTCCTCTCCTCTCCTCTCCTCTCCTCTCCTCTCCTCTCCTCTCCTCTCTTCTCCTCTCCTCTCCTCTCCTCTCCATATAGTTATTTTATATAGTTTTATATACAGCAAAACACCTCCAAGATGAGGCCTGAAGTATCAGCTCCCTCCTGCTTTTCCTCCTATACAAAGAATAACTAGCAGTACTCACTATTGACTAGTGATTGTGATATTGTCTGGAGAGGTAGAATCTATGGGGTTAAACAATTTTGGAGAAAAGGAGTTAAAGCCTGAGTCTTGCTTCATGACTGTTTGGGGAGGGTGCACTAAACACCAGGTTATTGTATAAAAAGTTGCACTTCTTTTCCTTAAAGGACAAAGATGAGTCATAATCAGTTGTCTGAAAAAAAGACAGTGTGGGCTTATCTTCAAATTTATTACTTCCCTCTCAACAAAGAAACCTTCTTGCAGCCTTTGAGGGAGACGGTCCTGCCTTCACATCCCTAACACCAGTGCCTGAAGTGTGCCTGTTGCTTTGAACTGCCACCCTAGGTTTTCTAATACTTTACAGAGGAAGACTATAAAATCCATTAAGAGTTCTTGATTCTGCACCAAAGCCTAGAAGCCGTATTTTGGGTTCAGTTTGTCCTAAATTTTATGGCTTTGAGTGACCTAACCTTTGGTTCTCAGCTCAACTGACAGAAGAAAAGAAAGATTGGATATAAAGCCAGGAAGTTTCTCACCTTTTTTTAATAACTCAGCATCTTCTTTCTATATTTTCCAATACAAATTTAATTTTTCTTTTATTGTAAGCAATAGTGCATTATTCCTGCCAGGAAATCTAAATAATTTATGGTTACAGAAAGCATGCAAACATGACCAAAGCAGACAACTAAATCATTCAAATGCAAATCTCAGAAAGACATTTCTTATTTTCTGCTTCATTTTCTACAGTAGTAACAACACCTAGAGCTTGTAACTGAGTATCA
>NW_008824659.1:1046719-1051590 GCF_000699105.1 Pygoscelis adeliae
AACAAGGAACTGGACTTCAAATATGGAGAAAATGCTGGACTTCAGATCTTCAGCAATATTTGGTACCATGATTTATAACATGTTGAACTACCAAAATAAGTAACTGTTCATCTGTAATCCACAATACTTTAGAAATAAAGTAGGGCACTGCAAAGAACTTTATCCAGTGAGATATTGAGATCTCTGCTTTTTGTTCACTTCAGGTAGCACTCATAATTAATATATGGCTTAGGAAATACAGCTCACAAATGTGAACTGGTCTTCAGCTACTAATTAAGCGTCTCATCCAACTGCATAAGATTTTCTACCACCAAAGTGATGGCTTTGGAGAAGTAAAACTGCTGATTATTCCTGTGAAACCTGATGGTGGTATTTATTGTTTCTGATAGCAGTGCTACTATTGTTGAAGCTACAGAAGATGGTGAATTTGTTAATGCATAGCATTACATCTTGATTGGGTTTGTATGAAATGCATTCGGTCATGTTTGGCCAGGACAGCATTTAGCATTCATTATCAAGAAACTTGTTACATTCTTTCAGGCACTCTAAAGTTATTATAACTTTGTTTTGACATTACAACACAACATACTCTCTGGAGGAAATTTATTCCAAGAACACAAAAAAGTGTTTAAAAAAATAGATACTGGATTTTATCTACCCCAGGTTTACCTGCCTACTCAGTCTCATGTCACTAAAGACCTTAATGGGACCTAAATCTTTGCAGGGCATCAGCCATTTGTTATAGCTGTTGGTGTGCTGGCTGCTGTTTCAGTTTGATTACTCTATCAATGTGATCCAAAGGCACCTAACTCAAGAAAAGCAAAATCACAACAATTCTTCCCTTTTAGGTTTTTCTGCTAAAAATTAATTTAATTTAAATGTTGCAAAAGATGTGCATAGCCGTGCACTATAGTGCATAGTACTTGGCTATAGCTCTGTCTCAACAGTAGATATTTAAAAATGTTTTTTTTAAGAACTTTAACTTGAAGTTTTGAAAAGCTTCCTGAGATTTGTGTTCTGGCAATAGATTTTAAGCCATACAAATTCTCTGCTCTGGCTCTTTCTTCACCTTTGAACGATAACAAATGTTTTTAACAAAAAGGCAACCTTTAGTCCTAGGCAGTTCACGTAGGCAAGGAGTAGCAATGAAAAATATAAAATATTATTGTGTTACAATCTAGCCAGCACACTGAAAAATGGACACCTCTCTGATTGAAGCAGTCACATACATTTCATGGAGCTTTTCACTGTTAAAAACCTGCATGTCTACTTCAGAGACAAACTTATGGACCACAGTTTCTTTTGATTCAAGCATTAACCTGCCATCAAACTGGCTACAAGTGGCATATTCTAGCTGGCTTAGTGAAAAGACATCACAATCATTTCTTATCAGAGTAGAGCTGCTGGCAGAAAAAGCCATTAATTATCAGTAATTACCTTTCTATTTACATTTTTTTTCTTTTTTCTTAAAGGCAGGTGAATCTCAAAAAAATGTTAGTTAGTTCATAGAATTATAGAATCATAGAATCATAGAATAGTTTGGGTCGGAAGGGACCTTTAAAGGTCATCTAGTCCAAACCCTCCCCCCTGCAATGAGCAGGGACATCCTCAACTAGATCAGGTTGCTCAAAGCCCCATCCAACATGACCTTGAATGTTTCCAAAGATGGGGCATCCACCACCTCTCTGGGCAACCTGTTCCAGTGTTTCACCACCCTCAGCATAAAAAATTTCTGCCTTATACCTAGTCTGAATCTACCCCCCTTTAGTTTAAAGCCATTCCCCCTTGCCCTATCGCAACAGACCCTACTAAAAAGTCTGTCCCCATCTTTCTTATAAGCCCCCTTCAAGTATTAAAAGGACACAATAAGGTTTTCCCAAAGCCTTCTCTTCTCCAGGCTGAACAACCCCTCATAGGAGAGGTGTTCCATCCCCCTCATCATTCTTGTGGCCCTCTCCTGGATGCACTCCAACAGGTCCATATCTTTCTTGTGCTGAGGGCTCCAGAGCTGGACACAGGACACCAGGTGGGGTCTCACCAGAGCAGAGTAGAGGGGCAGAATCACCTCCCTCGACCTGCTGGACACGCTTCTTTGGATGCAGCCCAGGATACGGTTGGCTTTCTGGGCTACGAGCGCACATGGCTGGCTCACGTCCAGCTTTTCATCCACCAGTATCCGCCAATTCCTTCCTGGCAGGGCTGCTCTCAATCCCTTCATCCCCCAGCCTGTATTGATGCTGGGGGTTGCCCTGACCCAGGTGCAGGACCTTGCACTTGGCCTTGTTGAACCTCATGAGGTTCACATGGGCCCACTTCTCCAGCTTGTCCAGGTCCCTCTGGATGGCATCCCGTCCCTCTGGCATGTCGACCACATCACTCAGTTTTGTGTCATCTACAAACTTGCTGAGGGTGCACTTGATCCCACTGTCTATGTCATTGATGAAGATACTAAACAGTACTGGTCCCAATATGGCCACCTACGGGACACCACTTGTCACGGATCTCCATCTGGACATTGAGCCGTTGACCACTACCCTCTGGATGCAACCATCCAACCAATTCCTCATCCACTGAACAGTCCACCCATTAAATCCATGTCTCCCCGACTTAGAGAGAAGGATGTTGTGGGGGACCATGTTAAAGGCCTTACAGAAGTCCAGACAGACAACATCCAGAGCTCTTCCCTTGTCCACTGACGTAGTCACTCCAGTAGTTCTACTGTCCAGTTTGATATTGTTACCGTGTAAATGAACTGCCAAAATATAACACAACAAGTAATTTGACAAACAGGTTCAAAGTCCGTAAGAGAGAGAAAGATCAAGCAATTTAATTGGTATTTGTTGCAAAATCCTATCACTGGTATTAAAATTTGTCATGCATAGCATTTCACTTTAAATCTTGCTGATCTGCAGAGAAACCAGTAACCTGCTGGAGAGCTAAAACAAGGCATTATGTCTAATAAAAAATAGTGAAGTGATCTCATGGCCCATTTTAGGCTATTGACTGTAGAAGGAATTTACAGATATTATCCAGGTAATTTACAGTTCTCTCCTAAACTGTAGAAATACCAGCCACTCCAGATCTCGTGAAAACAATTCAAAGATTTTTCTTACCTCATTGGGAAGCATAGTGAAACAATAATTGGTGAAATATTAAGAGCTTAGGAAAAGTTCATGAATGTTCATCCATGTATGAAGAAAATTGGAGCAAGTAAAACTGAGGAAGAAGTGAGTATAAAGAACTGTCCAGCAGTCAGAGGGGACTGTAGTGAAGTTCAGGATAAATCTCTAATGGGTAGGAAGGACACTGTCAAAGAGAAAGATGCTCCTACACGCAGGGAAATCTGTCTGCTTCATTTTCAAAAGTAGGAGTTTGTGCATTTGCAGATAACTGTACAAGTATCTGAAATATGTTATGTTAGGGCATTATTTTTGTCAGGTCCAGAAACAGTTCAGAAAATGTTTACTAGTTATTTTCATGTATTGAGAATGTATCTACATGCACATTAAAATGTGTGAAAATTCTTTTAGAAGCTCATTAATTTGAGGAAAAATATCTTAAAGTTAATCAGTATGAGGAGAATGAGAAGTCATGAAAAAAGTGTTTAAATTAAGTTGGAGATATTCAACCAAAAATTAGAAACTCATTGTGTGGCTCTCTCATGCAAAGGTTTTTCCAATAGCCGTTCCACATCTCCCATCCAACTGTGAGAGATTAGAGATAGAGATCTAGTATAGGATTAATCAGATCGTAATACACATTGATTCCCTGAATATATGAAGAAGCCTGTCATGGTTGCTGTGACATTTAGAAATGCTGCCAGACCATTGCAAACTCTGTCCCCCTGAATTGTACAGGGAACATGAAGTTCTCTTTTATTTGAAATCGAGATTCATCTTACCTAAGCTTTTATTGGATATTATCCAGTCATGGAAATCAAATCATCTTACTGGGGAAAAAAGGTCTAAATTGGACATATTTTATGTCTAATGGAGAATCACTAAAAAATTCTGTTTGCAAAAATATTAGTTGAGTTTACAAATTCAAGAGAAACCATTTCCATGCTTCGGTCCACTGCTGCAGTACAGATTAGAGGAAAATACTTTGTTTAAAAATCCCTGTCCATCAGGACAAGATAGCAAATAATTACTTATTTTGATTCTTTGTAATCCACCACAAATCTGTGCTGTTAGGAATGAATTTTTGTAATTCAGCCATTCTGCACTTTAAAAGCCGTAACAGAGAAGACATATCTCTCTCAAACTAAATCTCTTGAAGTACAGTACTGTCCTGGTTTCAGCTGGGATAGAGTTAATTTTCTTCCTAGTAGCTGTGTTTTGGATTTAGTATGAGAATAATGTGATGTTTTAGTTGTTGCTAAGTAGTGCTTACACTAGTCAAGGCTTTTTCAGCTTCTCATGCCCTGCCAGCGAGAAGCTGGGAGGGAGCACAGCCAGGACAGCTGACCCAAACTGGCCAAAGGGATATTCCATGCCATATCATAGAATCATAGAATAGTTTGGGTTGGAAGGGACCTCTAAAGGTCATCAAGTCCAACCCCCCTGCCGTGGGGGATTGCTAAATCAGGTTGCTCAGTATATAAACTGGAGGGAGTTAGCCAGGGGAGGGGTGACCACTGCTCAGGAACTGGCTGGGTATCTGTCAGTGGGTGGTGAGCAACTGCATTGTGCATCACTTATTTTGTATATTCTTTTATCATTATTATTATTATTATTCATAGAATCATAGAATCATAGAATCATTACGGTTGGAAGAGACCTCCAAGATCATCGAGTCCAACCGTCAACCCAACACCACCATGCCCACTAAACCATGTCCCTAAGCGCCTCATCTACACGTCTTTTAAATAC
>NW_008824659.1:1052048-1061493 GCF_000699105.1 Pygoscelis adeliae
CTCCTGCTGGCCACACTATTTCTGATACAGGCCAGGATGCCGTTGGCCTTCTTGGCCGCCTGGGCACACTGCCGGCTCATGTTCAGCCGGCTGTCGACCAACACCCCCAGGTCCTTTTCCGCCAGGCAGCTTTCCAGCCACTCTTCCCCAAGCCTGTAGCGCTGCATGGGGTTGTTGTGGCCGAAGTGCAGGACCCGGCACTTGGCCTTGTTGAATCTCATACAGTTGGCCTTGGCCCATCGATCCAGCCTGTCCAGGTCCCTCCGTAGAGCCTTCCTACCCTCGAGCAGATCAACACTGCCGCCCAACTTGGTGTCGTCTGCAAACTGACTGAGGGTGCACTCGATCCCCTCATCCAGATCATTGATAAAGAGATTGAACAGAACTGGCCCCAAAACTGAGCCCTGGGGAACACCACTCGTGACCGGCCGCCAACTGGATTTAACTCCGTTCACCAATTATTTACTCCCAATTCTCTCCCCCATCGCATCGGCAGAAGGGGGGAAGTGAGCAAACGGCTGTGTGCTGTTTAGCTGCCTGCTGGGTTAAACCACAACAAGTAGGAAATAATACATTTGCAAAAAAAGTGAACACATGAGGAATTCCATAAAGATGTGCTCTTCTGCTGTGTACAGATGGTCAGATGCAATTTATTTTGAAATCCATCATATATAAGCTGGTATGATTCAGCTTGTCAGATTACATTCTTAACAGGCTCAGTCTTTAAAGAAGTACTAAAGCTTATATAACGACAATAATTGGTCAACATAGGTCTATTTTCAGAAACATCTGATGCTAACCAACTTTGAACAAGGGAGCATTTTGGCAGAAAATGATTGATCTCAGAAACCAGACTTAAAGACACATGTCTCTTTGGATTTAAGTTTATGCAAAAAAAAAAAAAAAGAGAAACACAAACAAACAAACAAAAAACAAAAAAAACCCCACAGCTTTAGAAGATTGAATTTTATTATTTTCCTTAGATGGAATTAGAGAGATTTTCCCCTCCCCCTAGAGCACAGTATTCAGAAGAATATCTGAGACAGTATCATTGTTTTTCAGCTGTAAGATCAGAGCATGCAGAATTGTGCTTTCATTGGTTTAAGCCGTCCCTGAGATCCTGGAGCTGTGTTGTGACTGTAGAAGCCACAGCTGTACTAGAAGACAAGGGAAAGGGACATGGTAAAAACTTCCAAAGGGGCATAACGGGAGCAATGGTTGCTGGAAGGACTCTGTCAGCAGAGCATGGAGGAAAATGTCACACCACCGTGCACTGAGAGTCTTCAACTGCGGTGAGCTAGTACGGCGTCAAACAATGGGTTACTACTAACCCAACAGAGAGCTGTATTCCTTGCTAAAGTAAAAAAGTATAATATTTGATAGGAGCAAATAAGGTAGAATGAAGCATTGGTTTGTACAGTCATTACACATAGCTCACGTGGAAAACCTCCAGCCCAGCCAGCCTGCCTGTTCCATCCATGCCTTTCCAGTTACAGACTATCAATATCCCAGTTGCCTTCTCCATAGCATAGGCACCTTCTGCCTATCCTGTGTTCAGCTCTCTAATATTAAACAGACACACTTCTGACAGTGCATGGCCATCTTTCTGCCACATTTGACTCAAAAATATAAATTGGCTCTGTAGAGACATGCTTGGCACAGCTTATGTGAAATATTTTCCATATATTGTGGTACCTAAGAAGAAAATTGTAATTTGCAAAGTTTCATTCCCATATGTCTATGAATGTGTCTTTATTTTCTTATTCAAGGCACCATATATTTCTTAAGCTGCAGATTATATTTATATCTTCACAGTATTTATCTTCTTCTGGAGAACAAAAGGCTGTATACATTTTGTGCAAAACATGCCAGACATTTTAATGTTAATTTAAAAAAAGAAATTAATACTATTTTGCTACAGTCATTTTGCTTTAAGCAGAAGTTTCTGGAAAATTCCTATGATAACACTTCTATTATTTTATAACCGTTCCTTCTCTATCTGTCCTACACAGTGTATTTTTCAGGCTGATTTCAGATTGTTTTAGTTAGGGTTCTACCAAATCTTGGGAAAACTCTATTTAGTTAAACATTTTTCTTTCTAGCATTCATTTACAATGTCTGTGAATTTTTTTCCCCCTGTTTTTATTAAACAATCTGAGTAGTTTTATTTGGATATTTGCTAACAATCTTGTTTAATTTAACATTAATATTTCTTTATAAACATACAAAAATGCATTTAGTGAAATAATATTCCACATTCCTAATTGCTTGTAAGGTGGATACAGAAAAGTAATAATACAGCTCTGCTTCCATCATAAGTTAATAATGTGGGGAAGCCTAACAAGGTGGTTAAATATATTTACTCTTTCATTCCACAAATTATAAATCTTAATAAATATACTTGATACATATTTCAGGTTATTGGAAGTTTCTTGGAATGCCTACAGATGGACAGGAGCTATTACATTTAGTACCTCATACTTGCTAATATTGGACAAATACTTTTTCTTTGCATTTTTAGATTATGTACAATATTCAGTCCTGCATACTGGAAAAAAAGATGGTGGTCCCTGGAAAACATACAGTATAGTACAGATAGACCATGACATTCAAAAACAAGACACTGTGAAATTTCCCTATCATGTTTTTATTGTTTACATTCTTTCTCTGCATGAGTACAGCTCCCAGCAGGGCAGAAGCACTACAGAATGCCTATTATAGCAGCAAAATATGGAGTCCTTAATAAGATGACATAAGAAAGAGGTCAGACTCATAAATTAATTTTCTTCTTTGGTTGCTGGGGAATATGACGAATATCCCATGCTGATGCTTTTTCCATTCCACCTATTAGTGCTTTCTCATAGACTACATGGTTGATTGTTAACTCTCTTTTTAGTAACAAAAATGTAGCAGGTGCATTGGTTTTCATTAGGCACTGACATTCTAATAGTATTGTTAAGGTGCATCTTAATATTTGTTTCAAAATATGTAAAAATATTGTTTGTTTAGCCCTAATTGTTCAAGTTATTTAATCATAGCTTAAAAAATTAGTCTCACTTACCTGAGTTTTTAGTTTTTTTTTTTTTTCTCACAATGAAAATAGGGCTTCCAGGGTCAATGTTTGCCAGATGTTTCCATAAGCAGAGAATATTTCACTCCCATTGCTCACACGCTATGAATTATAAGAATAAATAGATTTGGTAATATTAATAAAGGCAGAAATTGAGTTGTTTCATGCACAGCCTAATCACTAGGATGCTCTTTGTTTGATTAAAATGTCAGGAAGGCTGTTAGGAAGCAAAGACAAAGGCAAACAAATGGCTCGAGATAAATACCCATCTACCAAAACTCCAGGACTAATCAAAACGTATTCATTTATACTCTCTGCCTCTGATCCTCCGCTGAGTTCACTGGACTAGCTTGTTAAAGAGTCAGGAGAAATCCCACAGCTAGGCTGGTTGTAAATTGCACAACCATTTAAGCCAGAAGCCAAACTGACTCTCAGACCTCAGGGCCCAGGAGTGAATGAAGCTGGAAGTGTTGCGTAGGTCTCTAAAAAAGGCTAACAAGATTTTAGATAATATTGATGTGTATGTAGATCTTTCTTTGCTCAAAAGTCTTTTTTTCTTTCATTATGCTTCCACTTAAAAAGTTGTCTGGCTGCCCTGTGCCCCCCAAACATAAAATTTTGTAGGGAAGACATTCCCTTACAGAAAATCAACTGGAGAAAAGCTGATCAATGGACAGTTTATTGTAGCCCAGTAGAGCCATAAAAATTTGAATTTTGCATAAGCCTTCATGTAACAAGGGAGTACAGCCAGACAAATGAAGCAGGGTACAGATGTATTAGGTCTGTAACTGTGGCATACTTGATGTCAATTGTAAAGTTATCCACACTTAACAAAGGGAAAAATGAAATTAATTATCCAAATGCTAGTTCAATACTGGAGCTGACAAGATAACCCAGAAATCCCATGTTCTTTGTGATACAATCTTTCCCATAGGTTTTACTGCTTATCATGTTGATAGACTTTACTCTGACTGACTAAAATATCACATAGGACAAGGATGAGCATCAAGTGTAGTTGCAGTGAAGGAGGTAGAGGTCCAATTAAATGTACTGCTGGAGTCAAAATGGATGCTACAGCTGTCAAGAAAAAAAGTTTGTAAGAGTAAAAACATTTGCTGAGTAAATTGTGAAAAACAAAACAACAGAAAAAGAACTAATATTCCTTGTGGAAGTTGAAAATATTTCTAATTGAAGTGAGATTTTTGTGTTTTTGCAGTCAATTCCTCAAGGACTCCACAAGGTAGAAAAATTATTACACCTTTAAAGAAATTTAAGAACATTTAAGTCATAGTTAATATATTTATGGGAAAGTTAATTAAAACACAGTATCTACATTAAATGAAATACCAGACTTAAAATACAGAGGCAAAATGGAGAAAATTAGTCTGTCTTAAGCTAGTGGAACCTGAGATGTCACTTCTACAACAAAAAGCAATTTGAAATATAAAAAGTACCAAATTATCAAAATCACCATCTGCTAAACTGTTAGGTTACACCTGGAATCAGTGTAAAATTTACTATTCACTCTTTCGGGGAGTTGTCACACTGTTCCCCTGCTGTGTTCATGATTGTGGCTACCCAACAATTTTCACTACTAAGCCTGAATTTTGCTGGTCTGTGTTTTATGTGACAAACATTCATATAAATAGGGTTGTGATTGAGATGATAGTACCTTTCAAGTGATATTTCAGAACATAGCTAACACTTCATTTCTACTTGCTCCATCTAAACTGGCAAACCAAACGGCAGATGTATTCACAAATATTGTATGAGATTGACAGTGTGTCATTGATGACCCCTCTCACTTGCTCCTCAGACACTACTTAGGTCCACACATGTGGGCTCTGTTGGCACATTTTTGTTCTGAGAAAGATAGTTTTACAAAATCTAGATGATGTATGTAGTTATCCTATTTTCTTATTTTCTTTTCTTCACAGATGCCTTTCAAGATAATGATAATAGCAACAACAATAGAATAATTTACATATATACAGAAACTTCTATCACAAAGCACCTTACAAACTATACACAGGAATCAATCCACCAAATGTGACCCCCATCCATGGAATGAAATGCAATAGTTCTTTTAACAATGCACACCGTCATTATTACTGTCTTGAATATTAAAGTATGAATTGCAGGAGAATGCTTCTAACCTTTCATCCTATTTGCAAACTGAGCACAACTTTTCAAAACTTGTGTGCCAAAAGACAGACTTCTAATCAATACAATGTTGTTTAGCAACCAACTTCTTAGAAAGATAAAGCTTTCAGCCCTCTCACTGGTGTCAGTTCTGGCACTCAAATCCTTCAAAATGTATGGTGCCTAATTTAGTATGCAAAGTTAGAATACAGCATTGATAATGGAAAACAACCATGACTTCTTCAAGACATTTAAGCATGGAACTGGGAGTGGAAAACAGGCATACTTACAATCCTGGTTCTAATTCCTAAGCTGTTATTGTGTTTTGCATCATTGTTCTGGACTACTTGCTCTCGAGGATGAGTATCATTTGTCTGATCCGATACCACTTCAACAGATAGCTGATACCACTTTATCGGAGTTCCTTTGTAAGAGGACTTACGTGTCTGCTCTGCCAGAATTTGATAGTATTTAGATAAATAGTAGCATTGTCTTAAATAATACATCTCTATTTCCATCAAGCTACAAGCATATATTACATGATCAGGTAGAAGGTGTCTTTGTGGGTAGGAAAGTCAATGCTACATGGGAAGCATACTCCTTGGAACTAATTAGACAAATTGTTTTAAGATACTTCAGAACTCTTTACTGTTTTATAGACAAGTCTTTCTACCCTAGGGTGTAAAAATAAAAATGATAGCAGGGTGGCATGATGACATATTGCAGGGATAGCAGAGGTTAGCTTTGTTTATCAAGAAAAAAAAGATGAGTCTAGAAAGGAGCCCCATTTATTGCAATGGGAATTTTATAACTGCCTGTTTCAGAAACTTTCTTAAGCTGCTCAGCTGTTGGCAGCAAACCAGAGTATCCTTTTTGTCCTTGAATCTCACAGCATCACGACGGATGGAAAATGAAACACAGTTTGAAAATGATGTGCATATCACTTAGCAGTGTCATAAAATAACAGGATATTTCTTATATTGCTACAGAAGAAAAGGTTTAGCTCCCTGTAATTCTCAGGAGGTGATAGGGCTACAACAAAACACCAAGCGCAGAGTTCATTCCAACCATACCTACAAGGTTAACTGTGTGTGATGCATCTTCGTCAACTTCTCTGGTAACACTGATTGCATCTACAAGCTCATGGAAGAAATATGGAAACCCTGTGTTGCCAAAGGGTTTGCACAGCTCCAAGGCTTTTGATTTACTATAAGAATTTTGCAAAGTAGTCCCTCCATCTGCTATATCTGTTTTTTCCCTCTAAAAGCATTTCTGAATAGAAATGGCAGTTTGCTTTAAAATGTCCCAGCATATTTTCTAAGACACTGTACTGTTTTTTATCGTTCCACATATAAAAGGGTACTGGATTCTATGGGAAGGAGTAAAGATTAGTATTCATTATCAACTAGTTCTGAAGTTCAAGAAAATGTTCCATGTTTAAGAAAACCTATACTTTATAATAGTGGAATAAATGTGCTGTTCTTACAGCTATAGGAAATGTTTTCTCTTATTCTGGAGCAGATCTCTTAATGCTAAAGGTCTAAAGCATGGTTTTCAATTATTTTATTAATCTTGCAAGGAAAAGAATAAAGAGGGTTTTTTTTAAACAATCTCTTTCTAGACAAAAAAGTACTTACAATACTATTCTTCATTTTAATTTTCCTTCTTTTTTCTTCTTGATTGTCATTTCATTATATTTTAGGACTCACCGAATGAGTGATATTTTCTGTTTGACATGTCTGCTGGTAGAGAATGAGTCATCCACCCAGCTTTCTGTATCCATTAGGTAACAACCCATACTTCTGGTGATTCCATTCCGTGAGGAAATCTCCATCACTAATTTCACCCTTCCAGTGTACTCCCAAGCTGGAGTGAGAAGCATCATAATTCACTTCTTTCTAGATGTGCTTTTTCCCCACTTGGATATTAGAATTTTGTTGGCTACTTCTTTCTTCTTAATGAACTGGCCCCCACCATGCATGACTCATATTATAATTGGAAATGAAATAAGTAGCTAATGAAACCGGATTAAATATAAATTACAATACAAAAGACCATCATTGGAAACTAATTTCCAGCACCTAACCATTTCTGATCAGCACCTGAATCATACAACATGTCTTCAAGACAATCCAGATTTAGAAAAGACTAATTCTTATCCTCATGTTCTTAACAAAATATGAAGATTAATACATTAACCATACTCTGGGCCATGTCAGCAATAGCATAGCAAGCAGCTAGAGGAAACTGATTATTCCCCTCTACTTAGTACTTGTGAGACCACATCAGAAGTGCTGTGCCCATTTTGGGGCTCCTCAATACAAGAGAGACATAAATGTACTGGAGCAAGTTCAGTCAAGGACCACCAGGCTATTGAGGGGGCTGAAGCACACAACAAATGAGGAGAGGCTGAGAGAGCTGGGTCTGTTCATCCTGGAGGAGACTGAGGAGCGATCTAATTGCTGTCTTCAACCACTCAATGAGTAGTTACAGAGAAAATGGAGACACTCTTCTTGGAGGTACACAGCAGAAGGACAAGAACTAACAGCTAAAAGTTGCAGCAAGGGAAATTCCAACTAGATAGTGGGGAAAAAAATTGTCAGAAAGATGGTGACCAAACACTGGAACAAGTTGCAGAACCTTCGCCTTTGAAGATACCAAACAACATCTGAGGAATGTCTGAAATAACTTAAAGTTACTTTGAAGCTGGCTATACTTTGAGCAAGGAGTGGGACCAAATAACCACCAGATATACATTCCAATCTCAGTTATTCTGCAGTTCTATTCGATATTTCCATATTAAATCCAATTCTGTTTAGACACCTCCTGTTCATTGCCATGGTCACATAATACACAGAAGACTTTATGAATTGCTTATGGGTCTGTCTTCTTGGATGGTCAGTCGCCGAGGTGAGTGGCTCCAGAGCTGGCCCGATCCACAGCAGAGAGGCAGATCTTGGTGCACAGGGGAGTTTCTTGAGGCAGGGAAATGACAGGGCAGTGGAGAGACCTGCCAGGAGCCAGCAGCTCTCGCAGGAGGTGCTGACAAGGCCTGGGCATTTGCAACTGTAGCCATCCCTACACCTATAAAAAAGCAGCCTAGGAAGCACTAGCAACCAGGAGTGCTGTGAACAGAGCATGGTGCGTCAGCCAGCGCATGGTGCAGCAGTTTGCGTGGAAGGGTGTGCAGGAAGGGCGTTGTCACCCTACCAGCTCAAGAAGTGAGTTCAATTGGTGGTCATCACCCTCTCAGAAGGAGCTTAGCTATGGTATCCACCCAGCAGAAAGCTATGTCCTCTACACTCACCAGAATGGACGTGGCAACCCAGACAGAGCTCCCATGAAAACATTCATCTGGTCAGGTCTCAGGCTGCAGGGTGTGCCAGAGCCTTTCACTGGTAATGAATGGCAGTAGTGAAAACAGCTGTGTGAGGTGTGACCAAGTGGATGATCTGCTCAGCCTGGTGGCAGAGCTATGAGAGGAAGTAGAAAGGTTAAAGAGTGTCAGGGCAACTGAGAAAGAGAGAGACTGGTGGAACCAAGCTCTGCCCTCCCCGAGGCAGAAACAGGAACAGCCACCAGAAAAAAAACAAAATCAAGGAGATCCTGTCTCCTCCCCTCCACCAGGCTGAAGGCAGTAGCTTAAAGGAAAGGAGTGAATGGAGGCAAGTCCATGCTCAGGGTGGCAGGCAAGCCCCCTCCTTGCCCACCTCACATTCCCAGGTGCCTCTGTACAACAGGTATGAGGCTCTGGATGTGGAAGGTCAGTCAATGGATGATGTGGATGATGGTCCATCTACACCAGAGGTGTTGTGAGGGTCAGAAAGGCCGACCCCCGTATCACAACCACCTCCATGAGGAAGAAAAGACAAGTTATAGTTGCAGGTAACTCCCTTCTGAGGGGAACAGAGGGTCCAATATACCAGACAGACCCTTCTTTTAGGGAAGTCTGCTGCCTCCCTGGGGCCCGGGTTAAGGACATCACTAGGAAACTTCCTAGCCTGGTTCATCCCTCAGACTATTACACATTATTGCTCTTCCATGTGAGTGGCAATGATGCTGCAATGCGTAGTCCAAGGGCAATCAAAAGACACTTCAGGGCCTTGGGATGGTGAGTAAGGGAATCTGGAGCAAAGGTAATTTTTTCCTCTATCCTTCCAGTTGTGGACAGCAACATTGGAGTAAACAGATGGACCCAGTCTACTAATACACGGCTCTGTGGCTGGTGTCACC
>NW_008824659.1:1064399-1090224 GCF_000699105.1 Pygoscelis adeliae
CGGGTGGATAAAAAGCGGGCCGTGAGCCAGCCATGTGCGCTCGTAGCCCAGAAAGCCAACCGTATCCTGGGCTGCATCCAAAGAAGCGTGTCCAGCAGGTCGAGGGAGGTGATTCTGCCCCTCTACTCTGCTCTGGTGAGACCCCACCTGGTGTCCTGTGTCCAGCTCTGGAGCCCTCAGCACAAGAAAGATATGGACCTGTTGGAGTGCATCCAGGAGAGGGCCACAAGAATGATGAGGGGGATGGAACACCTCTCCTATGAGGGGTTGTTCAGCCTGGAGAAGAGAAGGCTTTGGGAAAACCTTATTGTGTCCTTTTAATACTTGAAGGGGGCTTATAAGAAAGATGGGGACAGACTTTTTAGTAGGGTCTGTTGCGATAGGGCAAGGGGGAATGGCTTTAAACTAAAGGGGGGTAGATTCAGACTAGGTATAAGGCAGAAATTTTTTACGCTGAGGGTGGTGAAACACTGGAACAGGTTGCCCAGAGAGGTGGTGGATGCCCCATCTTTGGAAACATTCAAGGTCATGTTGGATGGGGCTTTGAGCAACCTGATCTAGTTGAGGATGTCCCTGCTCATTGCAGGGGGGAGGGTTTGGACTAGATGACCTTTAAGGGTCCCTTCCAACCCAAACTATTCTATGATTCTATAATTCTATGAATAAAGAGGTTCTCATCATTTTGATTTTAGATCCTCTGTTTTACTCTATTTTCTCCTCACCAAACTACATTATTTGTACTAAATTCTCAGTATTGAATGGATATCTGTTCTGAATCAACAATACTGACTTAAATGAAACTACTAAATGTTGTTTCAATCCAAATGGCAATCCCAGCTCTTATAAACCAAGCTTTAATTTGCATCCAGAATACCATATACAGGTATACAGAATTTAAAATTGTAAATTCTCTGGTTTTATGTGTTATCAAGCAAAGTACTTCCCCCCCCCCCCCTCAAATGGACCGATTTACACTTTACATTCAAGCCCTAGCCTATTCCCAGATGCCTGGGCACTGAGTCTTAAAGGTCCTTTCCAAATCCAGCTCTTCTGTGCTGTATTACAAAAGTCTACTGAGTAAGCTTTGGCATAGGATATCAGCTGATTTTTAAATAGACTAGGTAATCTCCTTCTTCCTAGCCTGTTTAGAATAAACCTCAAGTTCTTATTCTCCACCACAGCAGCTGAATGATAATAAGGAAGGAGGCCAAAACTGGCAGTTGAATCTCTCCATTCAGAATATGCCTATTATTTCTTACGTTTGCTTTTTTAAAAAAGGTAGAGTTCTTGTAACTATTCAGTTGCTATATAATACTCTGATTTGCTAGTAAAGGAAGTCCAATTGCTATGAAAAAACTAGTAGCCTTAGAAAAGGCTCCGTTTATGCAAAACTACCTGAATAAGATTCATTCAGGTTCATTTAGTGTCCTGTCATAGACCAACATTGTGGAAGCAGATCTGAAATGGTAAATCTAAAGATTATCTGTTTGAGAAATTCTAAGAGACTTCTCTCTTCCTCACAGCTCCACCGATACTGGAATCAGGCAAGATGCTTGAGCTGAACTATTAGTGGGCACAGCCTACTTGTCTCCAAAATTTGTGGCTCAGCCATGTTTTGAACAAAACAGGTATACTTCATCTCTATTTATGTGTGCTTTCAAAAAGGATTTTGAGAGACCTGCAGGGTTCTCAGGGTGGAGACAATGCAACATCTGAAGCTTACACTCTCTCTCGTTCTGCTCTGACTTCTGGAGTAGTCTGGCTATTACTTGTATGTGTAATCCCCACACAATATTTCTCACTACTGGATCTGTAGCTACATTTCCCCAAGTTCCACTTAGACTTCTTATTTTTCCTGTGTACTTCACAAACACACTCAAGTCAAATATTATGGAAGAACTTTTCGAATTCCTTAAGTCCTGAGTTAACTACCTGATCTTGTCTGAACTTCTATCACAGACAGTCAATGCCAAATCTCCCCATTTAGAGTAGTGAAGCACAGCAGGGAACCGTTTCATTTAAAAGCTTCTCAAACATAATACTCAGAATTCTTCAGAGCAATAAGGGAATGTGAGTGGGATTTTCATATGAGCCCAGCCTAGACAGTCAAATTATTATTTATAATAATGATTTTAAACAATCTCATAAGATGAGGTTCTGACAGAGAAAAGCTCTTAGAAATTGATTACTCTTATTTATTGGACAAAGCAAAAACACAAGGTTCTCTGTTTTCCCTGACAGGTCTTTATATGATATAGTTGTGGAATAGCTGCTGGAAATAGTTAACACACCAGGCACTGAAAGACAGAAAGACAGAACTGAGTTTCTGGGAAGTAAAAACTCTTTAAAGAAAGTCTCCATTTTTATGGGTATGTCACTATTCCACACTGATATTATGTTCAGTTTCAGCTTCATACAATTAAGATTAAGAAAACAACGAAAAGAAAGTCAGTAGAAGGAAAGAATGAAATATGGATGAAAGTAAAGGTGGAGGAGTAAATGTTAAATTGTAAATGATCTCTGCTGGCATGAAAAACAGTTTATAAGGTAAAACAAAATCATTCCATGGAAAACAGAGACAAGCCCATTTGAAATTCCATTGTTAAAGCAAATCTAAATCAATCAAATGATTAATTCTACCTTCGCAATGTGTCAGTTACAAATGGCAACAACCAGAATCAATGGTATATAATTTGTCATCTCTTTGAAGGCTCAAAGATTGTTGATAGGCAAAATACCAATGAAGCTAACAATTGTTAGGTAAAACATGATTAATATTCTGCTCCATGATAATTTTCTTTCTTTAAAGAAAGAGACACTGTTTCAATCAAATTACAGTTTTGTCCTTCCAAGGGCACAATAAATCACTAATATTTTCAGATGTTCACAGAAATCTTTGAGTAAATTTATTCACTTAACACACTTTTGAAACTTCACATGTTGTGCTTTAGTAGCCATAATAGATATTCCTGTTTGAACATACTTTCTATCAGGTATTTTATATAATATTGTGCAGTAGTAGGAAGCTTTGAAAATTCATATAACTGCATTTGGATCAATGGAAAACTGAACATGATAAACTAGGAAGACTCCCTTAATTTCTCTATGATATTAGGAACTGAAAGTCTTGAATATTTATTCAGGTCTCATCCAAGCATATGTAAAAAGTCTTTTTTAGCACATATGTGCTAAACAGTACTTGAAACTTTGAAACATAGCACAAATAGAATTTTCATTAACCAAGTATAATGTTGCTTGTTAATGCTGTATTAAATCTGCAGTGTTACAGTATCTTTTGCAGCCCATTTGAGATTTACCTTTTTTTTTTTTAATATTTTTAAGCAATAAACCCTACAAATAGCAACTTCCACTATCTATCTCCAATTTTTTCTCAGAATTGTCATTTCTCACCTTTTTTTCCCTCAGAGCTTTTAGGGCCTGTGGTGCACCTCCAGAAATGCTTTCAACATTAATCAAAAAAGAACACTGCTGACAATTATATTAAGGTAAAGAGCAGTCTCTTGAGTCTATAGGTGATTCTTCAAAAATTTATTTCTACATCTAGCTTGTAGAGTGACTCGAGTTATCAAAACTGTGAGACTTGCTGGGGAAAAGCAAATGCCCACAGCAAAAGTTCATTTGAGAACTGTAGAAGTACTCAGAGTTCAGTACTGTTGATGTACCCTTCTCTTTATCAGTTTATCCAGGGACTAGTGGAAACAGCTATATCCAAAATGCTACATTTTTCATTATCTTTAATTGAGTAAGTAGTGCATATGAATGTTTTTGGCTGCTGTATAAACTATGGACAAACTACTAAACTATTTTAGGTTCATTTTTAAGTTAAATGCTAAAAGTCAGACAGATGAAGGGGTGGGGAAGAGATTTAAAATAAATAAAAGGCAATTTGTTGCAGAATATGCTGATGAAGCTAAAAGATTATTAACAGAGATTTGTTCTGGAGCAGTCTGATCCTAACAGGTCACTTCAAAAGCTTGACTGTGGAAGGACTAGTTACACAATGAAACTTTCACTTTTTTTTGTACTGTCAGTAACTAGGGGTATGGTGCATTGTGGATTTAGCTTCTGCTCAACAGGATTCACATCAGTAAGTTTGATATCTGCAAGACATGTAGTATGGAATAGATATTAGGAAAAAGCGAAGAAAAAGATGTTTTGAAACGAATTATGAAAAGGCAGAGTCCCATTTATGTTTTACTTGGAGCTTGCTATTTTCAGTGTCTCTAGAAAACTATCAGGACTGCTATAGCCATTCTTCTGGAATCCTTCAAATGCACCATTTGCTCATAACAATTAAGAGATTAACAACTGCATAGCAGCTTCAAACTGTCTTTAAGTGCCTGGTTCTAAAAAATGCTTACTCCAGGCATGCCATTTAGATAACTATATCAGAGCATAAATGAAGGAATATTGGGGATGTTTTGTGCAGTTTGGCCTTACAAGGCCAGCAACCCCTATGTAACCATGGCAGTAATACCATGTAAGGCCAGGAGGACCTAGGTAACCATACCAGAAATACCAGGATTGGTGTCAGAAATACCAGAATGGGTATCAGAATATCAGAAATAACAGAACAGATATGGATGTAGCAAACAAAACTGGGACCAAGGGTTAAAAAACGATAGGTAACAGTTTGTTTATTTGGGATAAGACTGTGGTGGAGAAAAGGAGAAAGAAGAGTTGGAGGAATTGTAAAGGGGATAATAAGGATTGCAATTATCTGACCAGAGCTGTCTGTGGAAACCTGTGGCCCAGCCCTGAGCTTGATCACCACAGTATAATTGGGACAATAACCCAAACCTGTTGTTCTGACCATATCAAACATGCTTCTATGGTTGTGAATGTCTATGGAAATAAAGAAATGTTTTCTTAATGGTAAAACACCCAGCTGAATGGAATAAGCATCCTGATATCCTATTGTCAGTGTCTGTTTCAGGCCTGAGGGCATTTACATCTTTCAATCTTTAAAAAAAAAATAAAATCAGTGTTTTCTCATTTGCTGAAGTATGATGTTGCAAGTGGATTGTGTATGATACAGATAGCAGCTGCAAATCAAAGTAGTTTGCTCACTGATTTTATGTATTTAGATAACAAGAAAATATTTGTGAGATAATTGCCTCAAATTTCTGAAGCTCTGGAGACCATTATTTTCCAGTAGTCTGTGTATATTTACATTGTTTTCTTCTTTGTTTTGACTTACCTCTGTTATGTGCTTTGGATAATCAGAAATCAGGGTTAAGACTAATGACAAGAAGACCTGCAACCATGGTTGGCATTATAGATTTTTAACAAATGTCCAGTGGCTGCACAGTTTCTCTCTTGTTTCTCTGTTTCTTTTCTTAAGCATTTTCTATGGCAATAAATGTATCCTCACTTCTGATCTGTTTAAAAGAATCAGAGCTCAGCAGATCAGGCTGTCAACCAGTCACTCAGTTTGGAACGTAGAATGATTTTGAATTTACTTTTCAAAGTGGATAGTCTTAAGAAACATAAAATGGTGTAGCTTTTCAGAGTAATTCAGTGATTCACTACAGTGCCCCTGTAAATCAGAATTTAACTGTTAAAACAACAACAAAAAAACCCAAACCAAAACAAATTTTGGCAGCCACTGAAATAGTGACATTTTGTCTCTGTGTATATATGTCCTGGATTCAGCTGGGATAGTTAATTTTCTTCCTAGTAGCTGGTACAGTGCTGTGGTTTGGATTTAGGATGAGAACAAAGTTGATAACACACCCATGTTTTAGTTGTTGCTAGGTAATGCTTACACTAGTCAAGGACTTTTCAGATTCCCATGCTCTACCGGCTGAGAAGGCTGGAGGTGCACAAGGAGCTGGGAGGGGGCACAGCCAGGACAGCTGACCCAACCTGGCCAAAGGGATATTCCATACCATGTGACGTCATGCTCAGTACATAAACTGTGGAAAAGCTGGCCAGGGGGGCTGCTGCTCGGGGGCTGGCTGGGCATCAGTCAGTGGGTGGTGAGCAATTGCATTGTGCATCACTTGTTTTGTATAGTCGTCTTCTTATTATTACTACTACTACTAGTAGTATTTTATTTTATTTCAATTATTAAACTGTTTTTATCTCAACCCATGAGTTTTCTCACTTTTACTCTTCCAATTCTCCCCCCCATCCCACCGGGGTGGGAGGGGAATGAGCGAGCGGCTGTGTGGTGCTCCGTTGCCGACTTGAGGTTAAACCACAACAATGTACATGGCTGTTATAAAGTGGATTTGTATTGTATAGGTAGAAGCTAATTAAACTTTAAGTGCATTAAAAAAAATATTCTAGAGCAAATATTAACATTAATTCATTCCACTTCCTTTTCTTAAATGTTCTTGTATATAAAATACATAAATAGAAAAGAATTACCTGTAAGTTTTGAATATATTTTTTGGTGCATATAAGCTGTCAAAATGAAACTATTTTAAAATTAGGTCAAATTTGCTCAATAGTTTTGCCCCAAAACTAGAATCCATAGAATCAGAAAGCAGGAATAGTGGCATCTAGCTCTCTTCTAGAAGTTCTGTATTTCTGGCAAAATAAACATTTTGTCTGACTATTCTCTATATTCATGTTACCTGAAATTGGAAGTAACTAAAGGATAATGTTCTGGGTATAGGAGCTGTCTCTTTTTCCTCACTGACTATAGCTGAATTCTACCAACTCTGCCAAAAAAAGAAATATCAAAGGACTTTCTACTGAGGCAAAGGTTTCCCTAAAAACAGTATTACACTACTAATTCAAGAGGTGTCAAACAGAGACGTAACTCATGAAATAAAACAATGCTCCACGTGCTAATGCCATATAAGCAGTAAGGCTGACTGCTTGACCCACCAGTCTTTGCTCTTCTCAGCTCAGACTGAGACTGCCTGGAAGTCATCCCAAGCCTGTCCTCTCCCTCAGTGCTCTGTAGCAATAGAAAGTGCTCAGCTCTGTTTGTGCAGCTCCGGTCTGAGGCCTGAATGCTGAACAATCAATGTATTTTCTTTATTCCAACAACCCAGGTGTCTTTTTAAGGCCACTGCATTTTCTTTCATTAAGCTGTTTGAATTACTGGTGTGACACTCTAGGAACAAAAGCAGTTTTCACTGAAGAAAAATTCCCTTCTAACTCTTAAAGGATGATACAACTTGTTGAATGAATAAAATCCCTCATCTGTAAGTGAGGGCTGTGCTTGCTAAGTGTGACAGGAGAAAAAAAGAGGAGCTATTGGTTTCATTTTCCCAAAATAAATACTGTTTTTTTTATAGAAGCTGCAGGAAAAGAACAAAGGAGCTAAAGATCATAAGACAGGTCACAGCATACTCAGGGAGACAAGCTATTAAAAACAATTCTGTCTTTCTGCAGTTTTTCCAGGTCATTTTCTCTTCACTGGCTATAAGTAGTAACATTTACATGAAAATAGGATCTTGGTTTCTCAGGAGTTTATCTGCTCTTTATAATTATTCTCTTGAAGTCATAATTCTGTTTTTTGTGGTAATTAGGTTTTCCATAGGTTTTCAGTGGTTCTTTCAAGGTGAGCATGGACTAGGCTGTAATCCAATAATAGCATCCCAATAGCATCATTAAGACCAAGTTTTTCCAATATAGGAGCCTAAAATCATGTCTAGAGATATATGAGTCTATTATTATGTCCACATGCAGACAGCAGTACGTTGATTTTTTTTTAATTGCTGATGGTGGGAACTCACCTGTGTCAGAGGCTTAGCATTTCTGAAAATCCTATTACTTACCAATGTTTCTAAATCTAGCCAATTTTTATTTTTTTAAAATTGTGACCTACTTAAATAGGAGCTGTAACAAGGCCGCTCAATTGTGAGTGAGAGCCAGAGCACCACAGTAGGAATTAATCCATTTAATCCAGAAATATAAAGGTCATTCCAGTCTCATTTTGAAAATACTGATAATCTTATCTATCATGAAATTATTTTTAAAATGGAACAAAGAATGTCAGCTAATTGAAGCATTGTATCATAGCCTTGCTGGGTTTTGGTGATAGCTTGTCTTTCCATTTATTCCTGTACAGATGGATTCTATGACACTACTACCCAACAAGAAAAAGTTTATGGGCCATGTAGGTATGGCAGAATATTTGCTAGTTCAAAAGGCTAATCTAAAGTTATTACATTATATACCTGTACCTTAATTTTCTATATCTAAATGAACTTTTAGTTGACATAAATGACAGGAAAAATAGCACAATGTGTTAAGTTTGTGTGGTTTCAAATGTCTGTCTCTGTTGCAAGTAGTGTGTATTCATTGCATATGTAAACAACTTTTTTATCAGATATTATTGGTTTCTCATTCAAAATCAGAGTTCACAGTAATCTTCACATGACCTTCCACCGCAGATATCATGGAAGAGGTGAAGGGTGCTACCTTTTTCATATTATATACTTTATTTTCAATAGCCTGGTACGGCACATAGGCAAAAGCACTGTAAAGATAACCATACTGTCAGATACAATTTTGATTGCTTTTTCTGTTCTTTACTGCTTGGCATTATTTAGGCTATTCTGGGTCCAAAATGTTGTATTAAAACATTCCTTCAGGGTGACAATTGTTTTGAGATGAGCTGCTTACATCAGCAATGGCTTGGCACCAAAATCCATTATATAACACACCTGCCCAGGATTCATAGGAAGTAGAGGGGCTGAATCTGACCTGCAGATTATCTTGGAAAAAAACATAATTAGGAAAGCTCATTTGTATTTCTGCCATGTTATAAGACAGATTACATGATATAAAGAATGCCTGACTTGTATTTTAAAATTCTAAAGCTGTTTGAATCTGACACCATTTTCATGAACAACACACATTTATTTTGCATAAATGCTCTGAAAAACACTACCCCATCCCTGGAAAACAAAAAGAAGAGAGAAGTCATCCCTGATAAGAAGAACATATAACCATTATTTAGCGTGTGAAAGATACATAAGGTTAAGTTAAAATAAAAAAGATTTTAAGTAGAAAAAGAGCAATAAGACTATTCAGTAACATAGTTAAGTGTGTAACGTTTTTTTCTATCATGCATTTGTTTGCTGTTTTTTCTTTCCTTAAATAGCTGTGCATTCCCTGATCTTTTCCAAATGTTTTCTACATGTCATGGTATATTAGCTTTTCAAATTCATTGGGATTTCTGGTCTAGAGTAAAATTTTACATGACATGACTTACCTTTCAGTGAAAAACGTCGCAGCACTTATAATATCTGTGTAAAAAAGTGTGATTAATTTTTTTCAAGTATACTTCTCTAAGTCTAATTAGAAAATCTAGAGACTTCAAAAATTAACCAGAAGAAAGCTATACTTTTGGCACAAAATTTGAAATTACTTTTTTTAACTGTGAATTTACGGTTACTATACTTGATGACCTTTAATCTCTTCACCAAAATGTTATCAAATCATATTTTTAGCTGAGTATTCTTCATATTAGGATGATTTGCAGTAATTAACCCAGTTACTTAACTTACAGAGTTATTGCAGGCACTTTATATATTTGATTTTCTACAAGGTGCTGAGCAGCCTGGCCTTGATCCAATGAAGTGATTAAGCATCTGCTTAACTTTAAACACATAAGTGATCCTACTGGGAATTTTGCAGGATCAACCCTTTACAACCAGTCTTTGAGCAAATAGTCTTTTCCCTGATTTATTTTTTCTTTGATATCCTTCAAGTTATCTCTTTCTGAAATTACATTTTTTAACTCTGTATATTGATCAAAACCCTCAGTGAACATTGTCTTCAGTATGATATCAAAGCTGGCTGGTGGGATCAACCATGAATAACTTGGATGATTTTCCTTAATTTAATTTTTTACTGAATGTTTTGCAAGAAAAAGACTTAAGAAACCATCAGTACTTTGAATCCCTCAGGGATAGTCAGGAGGTAACTACAGACTACTGTAACAGAACTTTAGATGTGTTTTTTTTCTCATGTTTACCTTATTTGTTAAAAACCAACAAAATAAGATTTACTGATGAGATTTAGACTTCACATTTTATTTTCTCTTGTTAAAGCCACACAAAGCAATCTAACACAGGTACTTGCTGCAATGTTTTTTTTCTTTGATAGTTTCTGCACTACAGCTGTGATGAGGTATTGAAAGAAAACTGACCCCAGGTTATGATAAACCCTGTCCAATGTATTTGCTGGATGCATTATCCACATTATTTGCAGGCAATCTAGGCAAAAATTAAAATGGTGTCAGAGAAACGTGTGGTCTGCACAGGTATAGCACATAAGACAGCAGACATTGTAGCGATCAGTCTCTTTATCCAGTGTTACCTTAATAGACCACCACAGCTGCATCTGGCTTCGCTGGTAGATATGCACCCCTAGACACCAAAGATGATCTCATCTCTGAAACTGTAGGTATGTACAGAAAATATTGTTGTTCAAACACAGGATTCCTTTAAAAGCAAAAACACTCTAGGATGGGCAAGGGAGGGAATAAAACAGGTAGAGTACATTGTGTTTTCCCCTATATGGAGTCAGGATATGGTTGGAGTCTGTAAACAGATCTAGGTGTCAGACATGAACCTGGATCTCCCAGCTAAGGTATTGCTAGAGAGCAGTCTAGTTGTCAGTCCTCTGTACAGACAGAGAAAAGAAGTAGATGGAGCAGGAAGCATGGAGGACTTCAGGACCCCAGAGGATGTGAAGCTGGTTGTCTTGTCAGAGGTTGATGCCCACACTGTAAACTAGAAACAGATTTCAGTTGGTATTATTTTTCAAAAATACTTGAGGAATGACAAAATTGTATTAACTTGAAATGCTGACACATGAAGAACATGAGGGGATCTGTTCATACACTGTTTGAGAAATACTAATGATTTTAAGAAGGAAGATCCCACATTCTTTTCCAGAGTCCAGGAAATGTGTGCACAAGCAGTGTGAGAAAAGAGGGATTAAAAAAAAGTTGTAGAACACAGCAGAGGAATGGAGAATCTCACAGTATTGCCTCTGCTGTTGCACACAGGTGTCTGAATAATCACCTGGTAAGTAGTTTCAAAGTAATAAATAGGCAAATCTTTCCAAGTAATACTTAGCAAACCAAACTACTTAAACTGTGTGATAATCCAACATGTTTCTGTGATATACTCCTATTGGAAAGAGGACCAGGACCTAAGTCACAGGCATACATATAGAATCATAGATATGCTGGTTGGAAGGGGTCTCTGGAGGTTATCTAGCCCAGCCTCCACTGAAAGCAATACTATGTCCAACATAGATTAAGTCAGATGTGGCTTTGGTAGCAGCATTTTTAAAACTCCTAGGGAAGGACCTTCCACTATGTCTGGTTAAACTGTTTCAGTACAGTACTACCTTCCTTATAAACTGGTTCGGTTTTTTTTCACAGTGTCTGAACTAAACCTCTCAAATCATAGTTTGTAGCCATTGTCTCTTTGTATGTCATTTGACACAGCAGAGAAGAGTTTGGCTCTGTTATCTTTTAGATACCATTCAAGTTGTTTCAAGCAGCTATTAAGATTTCCCCTTAACTTGCTTTTTACCAGACTAAAGAAGTCCAGCTCAAATAATTGCTCTTCACAGATCATCTATGCCCCTGGTGGTCTTGGTAGCCCTCTACACATAATATTGCAACCCCTAGATGCAATATTCTAGGTGAGGCCTCACCAGCAGCAAGTACACAGGATAATAACTCCCTTCAATCTGTTGGCCATGCTCCTCCTAATGTAGCCAGTACGCATTCTGCCTTACAGTGAGACTGCTCTATTGGTTCCTATCTAATCTAGCGCCCAGTGCAACTCTTAGTAACCTCTCAACCATATGGAGTTATTTTGCCTCAGGTGATATGGTGTTTTTTCTTATTGAACTTTCTTAGATTTCATTTAGCCTAATCCACAAATTTATCAAGGTCCCTCTGGACTGAAGGGTCAGGCTCCCTTTAGCTTAGAGTCGTCTGCAATTTTTCTCCAAAAGCATTGTGTGTGATCACCGAGACCACCTTTGAAGATGTTGAACATTATGGCTTCTGGTACTAACTCTCAGAGTATTTACCCTTTCCAGGTCACCAGATGAACACCCAACCATTGATCATTGTTGTTTGAGCCTGGCAGCGCAGCCAATTTTCAACTTACTAAACCGTCTGCTCATTCAGTACATACACGCAGCTTTCAAATAATAGCACTGAGGGAGATGGTGTGAAAACCTTTACTAAAAGAGAGGTACCCACCATTCACCCTTCATCCACCCAGCAGTCAAACACAACTTGCCTTTCCTAAATCCATGCTGGTTACTCCTGATTATCTTCTCATCTTTCATTTACATGGAAATGGATTCCAAGAGGATGTGCCCCAGGATCTTTCCAGGGAGTGAGGTGAAGTTGATCAGCTTGTAGTTCCCTAGGTCCTCCCTACTACCCATTTTTAAGATAGACATAATGTTAATATTTGCAGCTGCCAGACCTCTTCTGATTACCAGTTTTCCATACGTGATAAACAGCATTCTTACAATTACATTGTCCATCTCTTTCAACAGTCTCAGGTGAATCCCATCTGGTACCTTGGATCTAACAATGTCCAGCTGTTTTACAGATGTAGAGGAGTGCTAGAACTGTAACAAGGTTGGTGCTGCAAGTCATGATCAGCCATGGAGACAAGGCTAGGCTAAAATTATTGCCCTTCTTTACCTGTATACAAAGGTGGATGTTCTTGCACTACTTAAAGACTTAGTAGAAAAAAAATTACTGGAAAATTTTGTGCCTAGCTTTTACAGGCTTGGCATTTAAATTCTTCATGTATATTGAATGTACAATGGACATGATCAAAGGTATACAGAACATCTTTTGAATGCAATATTATTCACAGCCTTTCAGCAATTTACACAAGATAGTTCTGAAGCCTTCAGGTGAATCACTGAAGTTTTCTTGTATTAATCCCTTGAAACCTACATTTTTATATTCATCCTTTGCTGCTGATCACTTGCTCTTTTCTCAAAAGTTACCCTTTGGGCTAGAGCCATGGCTAATAAAAACTGAAGTCTTCACTTTGCGCAAATTGAGGAACTGTTCCACAATGTGATCATACAGATATTTTCTGACTAGAAATGTAACCTAACTCTCTGTGATCAGTAACATTAAAATCATATAGCACTTACAGAAGATCATGCACCACTGCTTGCAGAATTCATTATTGCATTTTCAAATTAAATATCTTTTAATTACCTGAAGTCTCCTCACAATAACTTTGCTTTTCTGATAAGGTTTCTACCTCTAAGTGCATATAGTCTTCTATATTTCTCAATCTTCCTGCAGGCTAAATCTCCAGCCTTCATTTTCTGGGTGTTTTACTCACTTCACTGTACTAGGACATGGTTTTTATGAATGAAGCTTCATCCTTTTGCAAACACAAACAATTATATTGCATTTCAGTAGATCTATTTTTAGTCAGCCTAATACATGAAAGAAAAAAAAACAAAAAAAACCCAAAAACCCCACCACGCAGGAAGATGAAAATCAGTAAAATTGAAGTGAACAAAAAAGTGGTTTGGGTTCTTTTTCAAGAATTATTTTTAGTTGCTTGAAATCAGGGGTATGAAAGCCATTTTATTGGTCTGAAGTAAGACCTACACCCCATTGTGTTCACAGTTACATCTTTTGTTGGAGGCTGCATTCTTCACTGTGCAATGAATAGCAACAGAAAGGAGCTGAAATATGCATTGCTGTGGCCAACCAACACACCCCCACAAACAGAAGAAGGCTCAGAGGAGATAGGTATAGGCATTGGGCTTTTGAAGCTCAGGGAAGAATATAGGGAGTAACAACAGCTGTTGGAAAGAAGGCACAATGCAAAGGGGATCTGAGCTAGCCAGAGGAATATGGGGGAAGTATACATGTGTCTGAGCCCAACATAGAGTATAAAAATGGAGCAACGAACAAAATGAACTCTGAAAAGAGCAAGAGGTTTGAGTTGGTTTTAACCCACAGATTCCTTCCCAGTGACTGGAGATCCCAGCACCATGATGGCTGGCATATAAACACCAGTCATAGCAATCATGTTTGTGTTGTGGTTCAACTGTATATTGCAATTGCTATATTATGCTTGTGTTGTGATTTCAGTATACTGCTGTATCGCTCTGCTGAGTCAAAATCCCATGTAATGTCAAATAACCTCAGATAGGTAAACTTGGTTTTAAATATTAAAACCTCCTCATGAGACATCTGAAAGAACCTCATTAGAAAGCATTGGACTCTGGCAATTGCTGAAATGATTCTTGTTTGGCACTAACTTTTACTTCCAGAAGTCTTAAAGTAGTCTGGTACTGGATGGTGTGTGGGACCCTAAAGACAGACCTAACATCTGAATCTCAGTACAGCTGAGGTATGAGCTGTTCAGTTTCCATGAAAAGAGGTCCTTCTGAGCATTCTTCTTAAACTGGATGTTTTGTTCCACTGCATGTCTTTGGTGGTGTGCTAAGGGCCAAACTCCTGACTCATCATCCACGGTTTCCAGGCAGTTTAACACTGCCTAGAAACCAGTTTTATCAGAGCCTAAGACAGCACTGGCCAGTCACAGAACTTTTGTATAAATTCAATATCATTTTGTCCTTAACAGCAACAGAACAAAAACCATGCCCAAGATCTGTTTGAGCAGGCTGTTCCCCCCGCCTCCCTTTTCTCCACTACACAATCTTGTCTGCCTTGTGACCATTTTGAATCAACAATATTCAGGATTTGAGAATTTACAAACTTGCAGATAGAGGAAAGTGTAACAGGAACAGTTGTTATTTGGTTACAAAATAGTGTTTGTGCTGCATGGACCCTATACAGCATCCAATTTCTGATCTTTTCCTCCTCATGACAGGCCCAAACAATAAGTGTTGTGATAGGTTGCTGTTTTCCTAATGCTGGCTTGCCCAATCCCAAGTTACTTTACCTGGAAAAGGAGAATGAATAAGAAAAGTTATTCTACAGTTCCTCACTCCTGGCTAGTTTTACCCATGTGCATGTCAGAAATAGTCAGATGAGATGCTGAGACAGCAAAGTCAGGCTTTTGAAGAAGATGTTGAAGAACATTGTTAAACCACCATGCCAGCCACTTGGCAGCTGCCACTGTTCCCTGGTATCTGCCATGGGCTGACATTGCCCATCCATGTCTAGCCTAGATTTTCTACATAATTTATGTATCTGTATGTATATGTAAAAACAACTTCTTAGCAAAGGTTTAAGAGCATTGACTCATTCAAGTCTGGAGTTTGAAATAGAGCTTTCTCCTGGGTGCTGTCTCAAAAAAGAAGAGTAGGGTGGGAACAGGGCTAGGAGGGGCCTCATGGAGACGATAACTATCTATCTGCTCAATAAGCATTATAGCTTGTCAGGCATAGAGCTAGCTGCTGTTGGCATAGTTCACAATTCTGGAACTTGCAGTGAAGAGTGGCTTCTTTGTGGAAATATATCACTAGAGAAAGATTTATCAACTCTGTCTTTCATGGAGTCCTCATACAAGTATTAAGGCAAACCAGGTCTTTTCATTATTAAATGTCTAGCTTCAGAGCTTGCTTTGATCAGTAAGTTCTCTCTGAGTGCTGAAAGCACTATTAAAAGTGCTCTTCATTCTAGGCTGTGAATACTTGCTGTTTGCTCAAAGGCTATGTGGAATGAAAACAGTCAAGGTTTTCTCCTAGGTAATGACAATGTTTTTTGGCTCTTGCTGGAAAACTTATGTTCAAAGAGCACAATTTTGAACTTAGAAAACTACATCCATTCTGGAGGACTCTGTGTCTGTTTCCGTTCCTGAAAAAATCACAGCAGGAAGTGACATAGTTCTTCCATAACTTAGACTTTCCTAGGGAAGTTATACTGACATTATTACATTCTATAATCTCTCTGTGCTCACATAATTCCCAGGGATCTTTTTGATGGTTTCTGCTGTGAGAATAATACAAAAGGAACATTGTCCAGGGTCAAGACATAGGGAAGGGTCTGTTTCTGATAACTATTTGTGTTCTGATTATCTTTTAGGTGGTTGTCCCTGTCATTGAAATCCTAAGGAGTCCCAGCAGCCCAAGTGTACATGATTTCTGTGATCTCATAATTTCAAGTGTAAATCAACACTGTGAGCATGATACACCAACATGCTTCTTTACTCTAGATATGTTGTAATCTTACAGATCAGCTACATTGCAGGTTTGTGCTTGTGTACTGTTAGATAAGCTATCCTTGCAGGAGCACATTCAGTATATTGAAATTCTTGAAGAATAAATTGGTCACTGAACATCTTTTACTGTTTGGCAAAGGTCTGAGTTTTTAAAGGTCAGGAAGGTTAACATTTGTAGTAACCTTTGTAAACACAGTACTACAGATGAAACATTGTGCACTGCTGCCAAACATATAAAACCACTGCAACTTTAGCTCATATTCCATTAACCTTAAAAGTTGCCTCTTAATTACCACAAAACAATGTGTATGACTATTAAAATCCATTTTAATAGTTTTTTTCAGATTAATAACACCTATCTGCTCTTGTGGTTCAATGTGTATTAGAGCTGTCAAACAGTTGTCTGCATTCCCTTGCAGTTTATGAGACATTAATTTTCTCTTCCTTTCTGAAATCTGGAAACCTTTGTGGGGTGCTTAGAAAGCTTTACAGTTAGAAAGGGAAACATTCTTCAATTTGAAGTACCTCTGTAGTCAAGTATCCATTAGCAGTGGCACATCTGAATAGTTCATTAGGTCCTGGAAGCTTAATTTCTGCTTAAAAATAGAGAAGGCACCCTGGAGGCTTGTCTGAATATCAAATTAGATCAACAGGCTGTTAAATCTGTTCTCTCTTATTTCATTGGTTAAGTTCCTAATGTATTTCATTTATTTTTAAAATTTAAAAACAGATGTTAATACTCCTACAAACACTCTTTTAGTTGCCAGTGTGAAATCCTACTGAGGGGAGAATGAAATCTGTTAGATCCATTGTACAGTATGTATGTGTTGTACACAAACGGAAAACCACTTCATCAATCTATGGGGGTACAGAAAGTGGCATAAAAATTAGCCAGAAGAATTCAAAACTCTCAAATTCAAACTATCTTGTGTGAATCAGTCATGAATAATTACCAGCTTTTGAAAAACACAGCTCCCATGAATATCTAAGTGTGAATTATAACTTTGAATTAAAATTCAGTTGTTACATATTGCTATGTTTATATTAAATTCATAGAGATGTCAGAACAAGCAATTATGATCAGCCAGAACTTTCCAGTACTGAATAATATAAGTAGTTCCTAACATGGGAGAGCATTCACCTCTCTTGCTCATCACTTACTATTGGCTTATGCCTGATATTATCACATCAAAGTCTGCAGTGGAACCAAATGTAAGTTGACACAATGTAGTGGAAGAATCAGGTTGCACAGGAATAGAATAAAGTTATTTGTTTTCTGAAAGAAAAGAAAGTGCCAGAAATTGTGACAATAACTCTCACTATGAACTAGACGTTTCTGATAATTGCCAGTCCAGAATATTTGTAGATAATTGGTGCATTCTCTTTGATGAGAAATATGTATAGCAGCAGATTTTATTAAGGCTTATGCTTGGGTATTTGGGTATCTGAATTCTTATAAAGCTAACTTGCAGATAAATAGTAATCTGTTCTTGAAAATCCCTGGTGTTCACAGGATTTAGACATAAATGAGGAAATAATCTTGGACAAAATTTATGCATACAACCCTAAGTGAGTCTGAAGAAGTATTTTTCTTCCTAACCATGTAATAATCAGAAACAAAAAACAATATGAAAATTTTAAAATTAAAAATAAAATCAAGACATTTGTACCAAGCCATGGCTTCCATTCGACACCTCAGACTGTCTACACTGACTGGAAAAACAATGGTATTGATAGTACATCTGACACCTCTTACAAATGAGGAACAGTCTGGTCTTTTCCCTGTGAATAATATTGGTGGTGTGCTGCATTGTGTCCTTTCCGTATGTTGCCTGTAGGCCAAAGCCATTAAATCACAGGTACAGCCAACTCCAAGAACAGAATTACAGACCCCTTTAACTTCAATTTTATTAGTTGAACACTTAAATGAGAATACCCACAGGGGATCAGACCAGACATTTTTGTAGTCTAGCTTGAATTAATCCTACATCTGAATATGGTAAATATTTAGGAAAAGCTTTGAATTCATGATTCATCTCATCCAATTGAGGTGCTAGATGCTATGGTTTTATACTATAAAGAATTGGATGGCAGTACAGAACAAAGATATTTCCAATCTGGCTCTTTCCAGCACCATGCTGTAACTACTTCCTTTCCTCTAGGCTGCTCTGACTCTAGTCTTTCATGGGATGAGTTGTGAACAAGGCTGTGGAATTGCTGTAACTTTCAAGAAAAATAAAAAAAAAAGTGTGAGACTCTTTCGTGCTCAAACACTATCTTGATTTCATTTCCAACCCCAAGCTACAAATGTTTGTGTAGGCCCAGCCGAGGTCTGCCTCACTATGGGGGCAGGAATGAGTAGCAAAATACTGGGAGAGAAGGTGGGCCTATAAACACTTTGTTATTTTTGCCAAATATTTTACATCATGAAAGTACAACCTAAATATTTTCAGGCTTCCTGTAGAACGAGAGGAGGAATATATACTTCTAGAATTCAATTCAAACCTTTCCTTTTTATTTCTTGTACAGGAACATATATAGGAACTTAAGCCAACACAAATGCCTAAAGTTAGACTGGTTGGATCTGGGCCATGGAGTCTAAGACGCAGCAGACGTATACGATAAACCTTCTCTGCTATGCTCTCCCAAGTCTCAGCTGTCAGTGGTTGAGGGACTCTGTGAATCTTTGCATCTAGATGAGCCACAGATGGGCATTTTTTTAATTAGTTTGCCTAAGCGGCTTTTTACATATTTGTTTTTGAACTTCACATCTTAAATAAACTGTGAAAAAAAAATCCTTTCATTTACTTTAGACCACCACATGACAACTTCATTGGGTACCTTTTAGTTTGCGTGTTGTGAAAAATAGTGAACTCAGTATCTTCATACCATTCACGATTTTATAGACTGCTACCCACTATTCTGTTCCAGGTTGAAGAGTTGGTAATCTCTTCTTCAGCCCATCATGCTGTTCTGTCTCTTTTCTAATTCCACTATATCTCTTTTGGGACTGGACAACAAGAATTTTACACTGAATTGCACCCAGTACATGAACACATCATCCATTTATACAGTAACCTAATCCTGTTTTCTGGTTTGCTTCCTGTTTTGTTCCTAACAATTCCCAGCTTTTTGTTTGCCACTGTGGCTGCTAAATAGCACTGAAAATACATCCTTAAAGAATTATTTTCAGTCTTGCTTTTCTGAGTGACAATAACTTATTCGGTGTGTCACTGCATACGTATCATCAGGGTGTTTTTTTTCTCCTCTGTGTATTACTTTAGATTAGCTGATACCAATTTTCATTTATTCTGGTTTTGTTTAATCAGACAGTACCATGAAATTCTTTTTCAGCTCTTCACAGTCAGTTTTAAATTAACCATCTTCAATAATTTTCTACCATTTACAAATTTTGCTACTTCACTAATCACTCCCTTTTCCTTGATCATTTATGAATATGTTGAAGAGTTTATATTGCAGGCACAGGTCCCTGAGGATGGGGAATTCCATAATGTTACCCTCAACTGAAAAATTACCATTTATTTGTATTTCTTCCTCTAGTTTAATGAGTCATTAATACATAAAATTATCTATCTTATCCCACATCAGTTTTATTTCTTTCAGAATGTGGCAAGTAACCTTGTCAAAGGTTTCTGAAAATCAAAGTATGATGTACTGACTAGGTCACTTTTATTCATGGTTATTGACTGTTTCACAGATTGCTAATGGATTTGTGAAGCATATTGACCAAAAAAATAAAAAAGCTGAATTTTTTCCAAAATATCCTGATGTTACAATTTTCGTGTCAGTTTCTACCAAGACATCTATTATGAAAGCTAGACAAATTAGTCAGTGTTTCCAGTGTCAGTCCTGGTGTTCTTTTCAAAGAATGTCATCACATTCTAGTCTTTTACCACTGAAGCTGTGGACTATACCAATGGTTAATAGCAATTTTAGATTTAAACTTTTTTACAGTTCTTGGATAAATACTCTTTGTCCTGGTGATTTGATGTTGTTCATCTCTGAGACCTTTCCTCAACATTTCATACCATAAATAATGTATCTGATGTGAGAACATCTGAGACCGCCTCTATAAAGACCATTGAGGTAAATACTTCAATTAGATTTATTGCAATGTCTTTGTCTTCCTGCTATTTTAAGTTTGATTGCCTCTTTTCAGTTTCCTGAAAATATTCTTATTTCTCATAGCTCTGGAAAAAATATTAGCTTTTAGGCCTCTGGAACTTTTGTAAAATGTTCTTAGGTATTCCATATTGGATTTAAATTTAACTTGCTGTACAGTTACACACATATTATTTTTCTTCTCGAGATATTATTTTGACTGCTTATATACATCTATTTATTTCTTTACCATCTTTGCAATGTTTTACAAATATTCTGGTTTTATTCTATTTTCTTATATAAATTATTTTGAGATACAAGTGTATTATATGCTATTTCTCACATATGTTCAATCTCTGTGCCTCCTGCAAGCATTTTGCCCTGTTAGCTGTTGGGTTTTTTCTCTTTCCTTCTTTCTCTCTTTCTTTCTTTCTCTCTTTCTTTCTTTCTCTCTTTCCTTCTTTCTCTCTTTCTTCCTTTCTCTTTTCTCTCTCTCTCTTTTTCTTCTTTCTCTCTCTTTCTCCCTTTCTCCCTTTCTCCCTTTCTCCCTTCCTTCCTTCCTTCCTTCCTTCCTTCCTTCCTTCCTTCCTTCCTTCCTTCCTTCCTTCCTTCCTTCCTTCCTTCCTTCCTCCCTCCCTCCCTCCCTTCCGCCCTTCTGCCCTTCCTCCCTGCCCTGCCCTGCCCTGCCCTGCCCTTGCCTTTCTTCATTATTTTGTAGGTTTGCTTTTTAATATACTTAAATTTCAGGGTTTTTTTTTTCCTATAAAAACGTTGAATTTATTTGACTGTGGTCACAGTTAGAATGGTGGTTTTATTGTTTCAGATTTTCTGAACTATTTAGAACTAAATTAAGAATTGTTTCTCATCTTATGGGTTCTTTGACTTGCAGCTCCAAGAATCCGTAACTTATGATACAACAAGCAACCCTTACTGTACAACCCTTACTTCATATTTTTCCAGATTAGAATAGGGATAATTCAGATCTTTTTAGCAATCTGCAGTTATGAAGCAAGTTTTAACCTCAGTACTTCCATTGGTGACAACTTGCCATTTCATATTATCCAGTACTCTTTTTGAATTGTTTCTCTTCCATGCTCTTCTGCACACAGGGACAAACCTAGCCCTAGTGTGTCTCTAATGAAGAAAACAGAGATACACAAGGGATGAATTTGGCCAATTATTTATCTTCATTTGAGAGTTTCCTTTTCTATTTAACTAGTTGTCATTGATTTTTCCATTTAATACTATCCTCAGTTTAATCTTTTGCCCTTTCAAGGTGAAGGCCCTTTGGCTGAAAGCTTTCCCAGCTGAGTTTAAAAGGACTACTACTGACAGCAAATGAGATTTTTCTGTGGCTCAATAGGTAAGCCCAGCACTTTCTAATACTTGGGTCATGAGTTCAATTCCCTGACAAAATAGATCCATCATGAATAATATCCTTGAGGTAGTCTCTGCTTTGTGAGCTAACAAGCTTCCTGCACTGTCCACTGAAGGTTTTGGTATTGTATCTTTTTGCCATGATTCCTTTAAAAATGGCAATTTTAAATTTCTTTTTCATCTCTACATATTTAATTGTTGTACAGATTATAACATGAACAGATAAGGAAATCTCTTTTCTCTGGAAAGGTTAAACTGAAAACTACTTGTTGAATAAAAATGTAAGATCCTGTGAGCCCAAATCTTGAAAGTTGTCCTGTACTTGATCAGTTTTGTGTACTGCATTATGTCATGTCTAAGTACTACATTTATTAATACTTGCATCGCAGTATTCCCAAAGTAGCTTATGCTAAATGGCTGTATCACATTGTTTGCAGGTTTAATTTTTGTTTATTTAGCTTGAAAATCAATTAAGCTCATCTATTATTTCATAAGCAACATCTATTGAAATATTCAGACTGGAATTACTCTATTCATGTTAATTTCACCAAATCAAGAAATCTATAAAGACATTTCTATGAGTGACCAGAAATGGAAGTAAGATCCTTCATTTTATGGATATAGTTCTCCTGTATAGAGTCAATCCTTCATCTGCTTTCAAAAATTAGAACAAGTGCATTTGAAGTAAGAATACTAAAAAAGAACTTTTTTCTTTTTTAATGAGACCATTGTGTTGTATTCTTGTAGCCCTTAAATAGGGAACATTCACAGATGAAAGGTATTAAAAGTTATGAGTTCTTCTAGTTATCGTCATTTGGCATTACACCAGATATTAAATGATATTAACTGTAAGACTGCAGTAAACCAATTAATGAGTAATGCAGCTAGAAGGCAGGACAAAGCACATTTATAACATATAATGGAGTACAAAGCAATTGCCTGGCTTTTCAGGAAGTGTTTTTCTTTGTCTGTCTCACTGATGGCAGAACAAATTCATCATGTGGGATTCACTGGACAAAAAAAACCTGTTTACCATATATGTTTACCGTAACTCATCTATTTGCCATGAGATCCCTTTACAGTCAACCATTGGAGAGACATTGGAATCCATTTATTAACCCTTCAAAATAGAAAAGGTGACTGTCATATCCTTCCCACGTTAAAATAATTTGGATGTGGAGATTTAACCTGAATTGTGCCCATAAGTCAATACCCAATGCCAGTGTATGAACAGGAGAAATTAGTTCCTTAGGCAAGAAATATTTCCTCTTTGAAGCTCAAGGAATGTTCACCTGTGATCTTATTATGGGGCAAGGGAAGAGGATAGGGAACAGGCTTTTTACATGGCAGAGGACTGCAGTTAAAAGATAATTCTTCTCAAAACAAATAAACAAAAAACCCCAACACCCAATCTCATAATAAAGAACACCTGATGAAAATAAATTATGTCCTTAAAATAAAAAGCTGTCACGTTCTGTACAAGACGTGTTTTCTCAGCAAAGAACTAAAGAAGACATCCTAAATGGATAATTCTGTAATTTGGAAACATTTTTGGCAAAATCAAAAATCAAGAATGCAAAAACCACAAAAAAAAAGTTTTAATGGCATTAAAACATTTTGGTCACTCACATGGATTTTTCCAAATCATTTACTTCAGAGAAAAAACTAAATATTGGAAATTAAAATTTTCATTACCTTTTTTAATTTACAAAATTCCTTTTTTTTTTAATTGAACATTCTCAAATGCTCCAGATCACAGAAAACCACTTCATTTTGTCTAATTTCTTTTTTTTTTTCCATTTTAACTGCATGACATTTTATTCAACTTTTTGATTCTCTGAAAACTTGAACAGGCTTTATTTCAACAAAGAATATTTTTATTTGTTTGGCATTGCCACTCAGCCAAAAATGTTCTTGGCGTTAAATATTGCCTCAGTATTGTCAAAGTATGCACTACAAAACAAGACTCTCAGATTTCTAGATTTTGGCAGACAAATCATTCAATTCAAATTACAATATTTTCTTGAATTTCAAGAATGGCAATGATGTAGAGTTGCAAACTTTTCTAGGAGATTGTGAACTCTAATAGTTCCATCAGTCCTCTTGAGTTTCCCTCACTTTGTTAGAGACGTGTTATTAGCCCATCTGGTGCAGACTAAATTGTATTTGAACACTACTTTCACTGTAAAGTCACTCAGCAGGTTTCAGATTGCTGTTTGCTTGAGGAGATTAGCCTGCATTTTTTGCTGTTGAAATTCTTCTTTCTAATACCATCATCTTTCCCATTCTCTGGTATCATCAACATACAAGTCTGTTTATTGGGCTTCCAACTCTTTTATCAGCTTCCAACTCTTTTATCAGAAGCTTTATTGGGCTTCCAACTCTTTTATCAGTAGCTTGATAAAAGCTACTCACAGGCAGCTTTTTCATAAATGGGTAGACCTTTACTTTGTATAGAATTATCTACACAATCAAGAAATCCAGATTCTAGTAATATTTATAAAGTCATTGTCTAAAACATTATTTGAACTGCTGCTTCTTCTCCTTACCTTTATTTTATAATTTTTCCACTTTTATCATTTATGTGATGAGGGAAGGGATGAGCATGGCACATACCCTTCAAAAACTAAATCTTAATTTTTATATGACTTGACATCTTGATTTGTAACTTTCCACTGACTGAGAGAAAGGCCTTTGTTTAATGTCCCTTCACTGAAAAATACAGACTGGATTTATCAGGCAATTTCAGGCTTTCAGTTAAAAAGAAAAAAAAAAAAAAAAAACCAAACAAAAAAACAACCCACAACCAACCCTTTGTGAGTATTAGTAAATGGTTGGATACAATTCAAATAACAAATATTTCTATGGAGATTGAATTTAAGAGCTTTGGCCCTAGACTGAAAGAAGCTGAGAGGAAAATTGAAAATGCAGAGACAATGATGGATGGAAATAACATTACTCTAAACTGAATACTGGAAATAGAAAGGTAATGAGAAATCAGAGAGATGACTGAAAATAAAAAAAAAAAATAACCTCAGATTAAGGAATATATAACCTCAGATTAAGGACTTGACATTGCTAAATTATGTTGATGGCAGAGACAAGAGAAACAAGAAATCTATATTTCCAACACGTGTTATAAAAAAGCTAAGGAAAAATTGATTTAAGATCTTTTTTCAATATGTCAAAGACAATTTTTGTGTGGGAAGAAAAGACCTTACTCAGAAACAGCCTGGTCTAGAATGATCCAATGCACTTTCATTTTTAGTACAAATCAAATCTATTCAAATATTTGAATCAGTTCTAAAAAATAAGAAACTGCTGCAAAGTTCATTTTATGATTACCCTCTGCTTCTGTCATTCTACTTTGCAGATTTATTTTATTTGCTTCTTACCTTTTTAGTTAGTGATCAAGACAGTTCACAAAAGCTATAAATAATAAATATGGTGCATTACTTTATGTATGTTTCTGTGGATCATTTCTGCTTATTCATTTAGTGAGTTGAAATGAATAAAATGCAAGATTTATGCCATTGTTCACTGAAAATGATATTTGTATCTGCCCTGGTTTCGGCAGGGATAGAGTTAATTTCCTTCCTAGTAGCTGGTACAGTGCTGTGTTTTGGATTTAGGATGAGAACAAAGTTGATAACGCACCCATGTTTTAGTTGTTGCTAGGTAATGCTTACACTAGTCAAGGACTTTTTGGTTTCCCATGCTCTACCGACTGAGAAGGCTGGAGGTGCACAAGAAGCTGGGAGGGGACACAGCCAAACTGGCCAAAGGGACGTTCCATACCATGTGACGTCACGCTCAGTACATAAACTGGGGGAAGCTGGCCGGGGGGCCGCTGCTCGGGGACTGGCTGGGCATCGGTCGGCAGGTGGTGAGCAATTGTATTGTGCATCACTTGCTTTATGTATTATCATCATCATTATTATTATTACATTATTATTATTATTATTATTATTATTATTATTATTATTATTATTTCAATTATTAAACTGTTTATTATTATTATTATTATTATTATTATTATTATTATTATTATTATTATTATTATTATTATTATTATTATTATTATTATTATTATTATTATTATTATTATTATTATTATTATTATTATTATTATTATTATTATTATTATTATTATTATTATTATTATTATTATTATTATTATT
>NW_008824659.1:1090538-1126046 GCF_000699105.1 Pygoscelis adeliae
GTGTGGTACTCAGTTGCTGACCGAGGTTAAACCACGACAGTATCCACAAAATTATCTGCATTTTTAAAGGTCGCTTTTTAGTACTCTGATGATTTTCTAGATATTTGGGAGCATTTGCAACCCCTCATTCAGTAATTGCCGTAAGCCATAGCCATCTGAGGTATTTCTCACTCTTCAGATGACTTTGTTAATTGTTTTTCTTCTGCAGACAATAGCATTAACATACCATCACTTAAATTTATAACAGAGATATTCTCTTTGACTATGAGCACCTAACTTATTCATACACCCAAGATTTGTATAAATCTTACTGGTCCTTCTCCATCTTTCTGTCCAAGTAGATCCAGCTTAGATTCTTATCAACCTTGCAAATCATCTACTATATAGGTTTATCTTGGCCTTCACAGCTGTAAACTCATCTGTTACATACCTATCGAGAACATCGTGGATTCATTTCCTTGATCCATGAGATCCCTCTCTTTGCATAACTCTACACCAATAACTAAAACTGAGAAGAGATTTTAAAAAATGCCACCAATTAAAACTGTTGTTGATGAATAAACAGATTTATCTGTCAGCTACAGGCACTGGCCAAAAAAGTTTTATTCTGAATCTTCAGAAAAATCATTGGCTAATTAGTGATGCAGGATTTTTTTTAGCCACCATATTATCTCAGCAGATAATTTAAAAAATAAACTAATTAACCTTTCTAAAACACCTTTCTAATTAATCATGTTTTTTATAGTGCCATTAGCTATGGGGCCAACCAAGTCCAAGCAATCATATTTAATTTCTCACATATTGATTTATAAAGGATAGTTTATTGCCACTTGCTCATTAGTAGTTACAAGCAGGACTCCTGCAGGAGGTTATGCCTTTTTTGTAATTAAACCACATTAGGATACCAAAATGTAATGCAGATGTTTAACACTGAGTTATGATTTCTTGGAAGGCTAGTAAAATTTCAAAACCTCAGTAAAGTGAAACACTTTGGCTGATCTAGCTGTTTTCTTCCTTTATACTTTCCCACTCCATATCTCAGTGGCATTAGGATGTAGTCATTCCCAAATTGGTGATGAATTTTGCTTCAAAGGAAAACTTATTATCTTATGCAATGTGTTATACTGAGTTTTAGCTCTACAGTAACTGTTATTTAGTATCTTGAAAAAATTCACAATATTCCAGCGTGTTTAAAAGAAGAATTCTAGTCTCTGAGCATATTTTTTTTAAAAGAAAACATACCAAAGTACTCAAATTAAATAGAGAACAAAAGCTCCTATCTGTTCCAGCTCCCAATTTTCTTCAGAGAGATTAGAAAAGGAGTTTTCTAATCATTAAGCATTAATTTTTATTTCATTTTATTGTGAAGCAATAAACTATATTGCAGCATCTGTAGGACATTCTTGTAAAACTGGTTAGATCATTTACCAAAAGAATTCAAGAACTTCAGAATGACCTAAGCTCAAGGAGACAAAACATTCATGACTTCTCTCTCAGACTAAAGTTCATTTAGTGTTTGTAGCTTAGCTGTTTTACAAAGAACCCCCTCATTTTACAAATGAAAACAGTCTATGCTGTTGATTACCATTATATATATGTTGTAGCCTGTTGAACAATGGATCTTTTCTAAGCATCAGTACACTAAACTGAAATTTCAAGAAAAGAGCTACATCGAAGACTGTGGACCTCGACCAAATGATCAAAAAATCATTTCAAAACATTTAAGTCATCAGAAGCATGAAACAGCAAAGGCAAAAGCTGCAAAGGGAGATGAAAGAGGAGGGAAGCTTTGTAATCGTGGTGTTCCTTCATTTCAGTTCAGTACTCTCTTCCATTTCTGTCTAGAACCTTCTGATGTCTGAATGTAGGTAGAAGGAGGTGAAACAATAAATTCCAGTAAAGCGTTGAGGAAGGCTCCTGCTTGCTTTGATTTACAGTATCAATTTTGCTATAAACAAATCTTTTTACAGACTGCATGAAGAAAAAATTGAAAAGAGGACACATTCTGGAGCAATGAAGAACTACTCTCAACAGAGAAGGACAAGGAAAGCAAACATTTTAACAAATTGTACAGATTTAAGTCCATGGGACCTAATGAGATTTACCCATAAGTGCAGAGGGAGCTGATCAATATCCTTGGAAGGCCACTCTCTTATCTTTGGAAGTCTGTGGTGACTGAGGGAGGTTCCTGGGGACTGGAAGAAAGCAAGAAGAAGGATTCAGCGAACTACAGCCCAGTCAACCTCACCTCAATCCCTGGGAAGGTGAAGGAGCATATAATCCTGGAAACCACTTCCAGGACTGGAAGTGATTGGAAGTTGTCAGCATGGATTTCTGAAGGGGAAATCCTGCCTGACAAACCTGATAACATCCTATGATGGAATGAGTGGCTTGGTGGACAAGGGAAGAGCAGTGGATGTTGATTATCTTGACCTTAGCAAGGTTTTTGACATCATCCTCCATAACATTCTCACTAATAAACTGAAGAAATAATGAGTAGAAAAGTGGAGAGTGAGGCCTTAAACAACCTGCTTTAGGTGACCCTGCTCTGAGCAAGGGGGTTTGACTATATGATCTCCTGAGGTCCCTGCAAACCTCAGTGATTCTGTGATTGTGTGATGAGGAAAAAGCAGAGTCACAGAGTTGGTCTGAAGGAAAATGACATTCACGGTAGTAGAGCAGTAAGGTGCTAGTATTAACACTAGTGTTAACAAAGCACTAGCATTAGTGTTCTTTTAAGAAGTCTGTGTTGGGAAGTGATGAGTAGATGAGGATGCCTTTGGGCCTGGAATGGACCTGGCACAGTGATACCGGTGCTTAATCTGTTCACAGGATGCTTAATCCACGCATCTAGGTGTTTTAGTGTGATGAAAGCATCCTCTTTTTCCCCAGGACCTCCCGACTTCAGAAGGTTTGACTTGTGTGGTATGGTCTGAATGACAGATTTGGGTTATTGTCATTAGGTTGTGGTGATCAAGCTCAGGGTTGCCTCACAGGTTCCCACAGAAAGCCCTGATCAAATGGTTACCTTGTCCTTCCGGCCTTACACATTATTCATATGGTTACCTAGCTGCTGTTGGCCTTGCAAGACTGTACTGCACAAAAGGCCCATTGCTCCCCTCCAAGTACCTGTGCAGTTTGCAGTTTCATGGTTACTTATGTCACTCCACATTCATCACCTGTGAAGTCCAGCCAGCCCTTTTGGTGTGATCTGTAACTTTTGTCAGTGTTTCACTGTGTTGTTATGACCAGAGGCTTCTCATGTCATGTCCCATAGTTTTCCACATCCTGAAGTGAAACTCAGGATTAGGCCAGGGCTTAGTTATGTTGACTTCAGCCCAAACAGTCTGAACACACCCAAAAAGAATCAAACATTTCAGACTGCATTTTCATAAAAAGTTTTGGGAAATAAAGTATTTAGGTATTAAAAAGTTAGGAGTTGAAGCAGTAAGCCTTCCTCACTGTGTAACAGAACAAAAGGTAGATGCGGGGGAAGACTATGCATGGTCAGTGCAAACCTGTTCTTTTCCCTCTAGACTTTCCATTGAACCATCAAGGAAGGGCATCAGTTAGAGACAATAGCTGCACTGGGGAAACATTCTCAGAGCTTTCCCCGGGTAATGAAATCAAAACAGTCCAAATTCTGCTTTGTATGGTAATATTCATTGTTTTAAAATACATGCTTAAAATAATCAGAGGACAATAACCATGGGGCCAAATTCTGAGTTCTTTTGCTTCTTACACCTTTTTTTACATTGATGTGTGTAATTTACAACATTTGTGTGTCACCTTTAAATTTAACCTGAAGTTTCTAATCCCATAGGAGATAGCATAAAAGGATTAAATTACAGAAAATATACTCTATCACAGTTACCATATGTTGTTTACCAGAGTCAGAGCTAAGTGATCAAGGAAACTTTTGAGTATGTCTAAACACGCAGGTAAGATTTATAGTGCTGCAGTGTGCATATTTATTCAAGGTCTCTGTAATACATTACATATTTAGCCAGTTTATGATTACCTTCAGTGTATGGTTACTTGATCAGCAAACCTGCTATATGATTCATCCTCTTATCTGGTCAATGTTGAGAGCATGGTGTTGGGTACTCAAATAGCAGTAAGAGAATGGTAAGTGAGGAAGCAAAGCCTGAAAAATTAGGTGCTGTCATCGGATGAAAGGGTTATAAGATAAGATAAAGGAGAGCACTTGAAGTAAAAAGTTCAGAATGCCTTCTTAGTATGGATTGAGTGAAAATATGTAATTTCCTGAGGTACTAATAGGTAAAATTATGTGATGCTCTAACTACTGAGCTTATTACTAGACTTGGTTGTTTAAGAAAGCTTTAAAATAAGGAAACATCTATTAAAAATGAAAGACCGTCTGAAAATTAGCTTTAGTGGTTTCTCACTGAATCTCTCTCTGTCCTTACAGAGAGCTGAACTAATCATGTGCTGATTTTGGCAAACAATACAAATTTAGATATACTGAATGGAAGTCATCTAACTGAAAACAGATGTCTTCAAAGGATACATCTATGCTAATCCTTTAGGGCCCCTTTTTAGGCAACAGTGAGAAAAGGAGGTACTTCCAAGGCATTATTGGTTTCTCCTAAGACTGATGTTTAAAATAAGTCAGTTGAATTGTACCCTGAAATTGTTTATTTCTTCCCCTTGACTCAAAAGGGAATGACTAGTTCAGGCTTGTCCACTGAAGATGTCTATATTACAGACATCTAAAGTTTGATTAAATGACTCACATAACTTGTTATCACTAAACACCCTAAAAAAAGGTACTTTGTTAACCTTTCTCATCAGGGTCATTTTCTTCAGATGCTTTTTAGCCATGTGTAAGGATACTCTGCAAGAAGAACACATATGATTTAAAAGCATAAAGCAAGTATTTAGTAGCTCACTCTCAAAAAAGATAGCTAGGATGGAAGGAGTGGCTAGTATAACCAGTATTATGCTCCCTGTCCCCCAAAACTACACAAAGGGTCTTTGCTGGCCAGGTAAGGTTCGGTCAGGAAGAAAATGGTCATCCTCCACTGCTCTCTGCAACAGATGCTCAAGTTGCTGAGTTGCCATTTTCTACCTAATTCTCCAGGTTTCTTTCTTCTTTATAATTTTATACCTTTCCACGGTGATGTTTTTCCTTTTCAGTCCTTGAAAAACTAATGATCTCTGGTCCAACACTAGTATCTCTCTAACTTTACCTTTCCTACCTTGCACAATGCTACTGTATGAACTTTCTCCTTAGTCTTTCTCACAACCTAACAATTTCTTCAGAGGTGTAAACTGAGGATACTCAGCTGGGCCATTCCAAAGCTTGGACCCCCGGACCATAGACAGTAGAACCCACAGAGTGGGATGGGACACGTGGGAGGCAAGGTACAGAGTGGGCAACATTCGTCTGCTATTTGTAGGAAATGTGAATCGTTCACTATCTGACATTTGAAGGCAACACACTCATCCACACACCCACAAACATATCAAATGATGGCTAATAGCTGTCATTATAACTGTTATAATTATACCTATATGAATAAGTTATAAGACCCACAGATTAATTCTGCAGAAGGGTAGGAGTTTGGGGTCATATATGTGGGACTGCTAAGAGTTAGAACTACTACTCTCTTTAAAAGTAGTGACAACTAAAGTGCCTGTGTAAAGCATACTTGCATCTTACACTGAATTATTTGCCAACTTTTTTGTAAAAATATAAAAACTGCTATCTTAATTCCCATTTTACTGGCACATGCAATTATTCAAATTATGTAATTGTGAAGCTGTAGTTGTTCATAAAGCAATTCAGACATGAACATGCCTAGTGTTGGTTACTCATAAATTGCTGTTATTTAAAATGGGAATGAAATTAACAGAATGATTTAAGGGAATTTGGCTACTGTCAGGATTAGGTCTTTAAAATTTATTCATTAAAAACTTTGGAATGATGAGCAATTTCTTAAAATACCTGACAATACAATATTCAAGGATCATTTTAAATTTAAAACACAACTAAAGAAATTAGTAGAGATTACAAATTTTTTAAGATACCCCCTTCATCAGGGAGTAAAATCAAATTAACCTAACCCAGACTGGTTTCCTAGTTTGGGTTTTGTGCCTGATCTCATAGTCTCGTGTGTTTGGATTTTTAAAAAAATATGATAATAAGGTCATATGAGGATTTTCTGGGTATTTTGTTAATATCAAACTGTTTTTTGGCATACATTGTCTTTTTGCTTTATTTATAATTAAGTGTAGTGTTGAACTGTGAATTTTAACAAGACAGAGTATTAAATCAGAATTACTGAGGTATTAAAATTCTGCATTCATTGATTTAATATATGTATAGCTTAAGCCCAGATTTCATATGTAGATAATATAAAGTGGCATACAGGCAAAAACAAAAGAAGGGAATAAAGATGGACAGGAATATTTTGACTCTCAGCTCAAAATATCAGAGAACCTTGCTGGGCTCATGTTCTTTGGCCTTTCTCTGTACCATGCAGTATAGTGTGTGTATATATATAGTATATATACACAGTATAGTGTGTATATATATAGTATATATACCATGCATAACATATATTTTATACACCGTGTTATATATATACTCAGAAACATTTTTGTGTTTGTAGCATATCACTGTGCTGGGAAAGTATATTTCTGTGGATCTTTCTTGACAAATGGTGGGATTTATCTCAGTTGATTTTGGCCACCTAAGAGTCACCTAGGTTATGCTAATTATACGTGTAGGTAATGAAGATAAGTAAGCCTCTTTATGAAGAAATTATTTCCCTCTTTCTTGGATGGGATTTATTTTACCAAACTTTAGGCATTTGTGATTTTGATGTCAGCATGTGAGTTAGGTGCTTAAGTTTCCATTAGTCAGGTTTGTTCTAGTTGGTAGTCAATGGAGTTAAGGACAAGCTTTAGATAAACCTCCCCGCACAGCACTTCTATCAGCATCAGTGCAAAATGTCAGTATTTTACCTAAAAATATTTTGGTCAAACATCCTGGTTTGACAGATTGTTGCCAATTCAGAATTTTTCCCAGGGACTAAAAAGTGATAATTGCTGTTCCCTACTGATTAGTCTACTTGGCCTTTTGTCTGCTTCTAGGTAACAACATGCGGTGCTGTAGTTACCCTTTTTGTGTCAACAGAGACAAGTGGGTTAAGAACTGACTAATTCCCCTTCCCTTAGCTGGATCACTCCCGGGCTCTGGAAGCCCTCACCTTTTGGAGATACAATTGCTAAGGCACTGAGAACACTCCTTTTCTCAAGAGGGTTCAAACTGCTACACTTTTCAACAGCAATAAGTAGTTTTCCTGTATGCCCTTTTGTGGTGGGTTGACCTTGGCTACCAACTAAGCACTCACCACCTCCTTGCTCATTTCCCCCTGCAGCAGGGGGGAAAGCAAAAGTGAGAAACACTCATAGGTCAAGATAAAGACAGCTTAATAAGTTAAGGAGGAAAAAAAAACCCAAACCCAAATGATGTAAAGCACCACCTCCTACCACCAGACCAATGTCCAGCAAGTCTCTGAGCAATGGCTACTTTGGAAAGACTCCTCCTTTCCCCCAGTTTTTATTGCTGAGCAATGGCGTAGGACACCTATGTTTACCCAAAGTTGAATTCAACCCATTACTGTTATGACACTAAAACCAGCTAATTTAGAAGATTTTGCCATTAATTAGAGGAAGTTTTTCCTTAAACATTAGAAATTAATTAAGCTCTAACAGGTAATTTTCCGTCAGACTTTTTCACTTCAGTGTTGCACTAACTAGAACTTACAAAACTCAAATTTCTGTGTAGTTAAAAACTTAAACAAATTAATGAGTTGCAGCTACAGTGAATTATTATGTAATTTAGAACACATACATATTTTAGGACATGTGACAAAAGCAAGGAAGTTCATTAGATTTCATCTTTATGATTCCTGAGGCTTAACAGCACTGGACGTGCTGTAGTAGAGGAAACAGAGTGACAATTGATTAAATCTGACTAAACTGTTAAAAATCTGAAAGCTAAGATCAGTTAATTCCATATAACATCTAGTTATGGTCAAACCATTAAAAGAAGGAAAACTTGATGTACCATAGGGGTCAGTAAAAGGACAACATTTACGAAGCAGTTTCTTAAAAAAAACTTTTCAGTACATGCAAATAGAAAAGAAAAAATCATTATATTATTTCAAATAGACTCTGTATTGCTAGTTTCAGAGATGACATTGAAAACAGTCAAGGGAAAGCTGGTGGGTAGCTCTGCAATACAAAAAGCAAAAATAGTTTCATTATTCAGATCTGACGTGATAGTCTTTTCTTAGTCTTATTTATATCTAGCAAGACAATTTTGGTGCTTCTTTCATTTTGCAGTGGGAAATGCAACTAGGTCACAGGATATAAAATTTCATTTACTTCTATCTTAAACAAGTAACTTGTGTTTGATGGAAGTACATCTTCCAGGGAGAAATCCAGTTTTGACCTGAAGACATCAAGAGATGAAAATTGTGCTGTTTCCCTTCATGCTATATTCTAATGAGTAACTATTCTGAGTGTTCCTTGAATTTATCTGACTTTGCTCTTTGCTGGTTCTTGTTATGTTGTTGCCTGCTAGATAAAAGAATTCTTTTTATACATGGCTACTCTTTCTTGTGAAAGTGCTTATGCCCTTAAGTCACTCTTTATGTTGTTTTTTATAAGATAAATAGATTAAGGTCTTGACATCTGTCACTAGAAGGCCTTTTTATATAGTTGGAAAAAAAAATGTAAATTCTATTCTCTACTTTTCTAATAATGACAACACTTTTTAAAGAATGACAACAGCACAACTGTATGCATGATTCTTCTAGTAGTGTCACGCATGCTAAATACAAACATTACCTTACTTACCTCATTTATCCCTCCGTGAATGGCACTAGTCTTTTTTGCAAAGACATCATGCTGGTAAACCACATTATTTTGTTTTCAATTTCTTTCCCACAAAGTCCTTTCCAGACTCATTGTTATGAAAGATGCAATTTTCCATTCTGTAGGTGTGGCATTCATTCCTGTTCCAAACCTCTAACTCCCCTTGTGGCCATATCAAAATGAATTTGTTTGCATGGACCCAGCATGCTGCTGTGTCTAACTACCTTATGTTAAAAAATTTTATGTGTCCCCTCCAAAGCTCTTGCCCACCCCAAGACTACTCACGGGGTGCCGGGAGTGGGGCGTGTAGAGTGAGAAACAGAGAAAGCCTTGACACTGTGCACTGTTCAGCAATAGCTAAAACATTGATGTGTTACCAACACTGTTTCAGTTACAAATACAAAGCATAGCACCATATGGGCTGCTATGAAGAAAATTAACGTCATCCCAAGCAGACCCAGTACAACCAGTTACTCTGAAAATACCTACAAAATCAGGCCAATAATGGGGCATTAACTTTTAACTTGGAAATCACCAATATGATACTTGTAGTCTTCCAGTAGATTTCTCTCCCTTATATTTTTGCTCAATTATAGAAAAGATACCCTCCTCACAGACACCTTCTTTTTCAGAAGTGAATGTGTCTGAAATTCAGAAGCTTCCGAAAGCTATCTTACAAGAAAGAGAAAGCTTGAAAGTTGGAAATCATAGTTCTGTGCTGAGTACGATCCACTGTAATATAAAGATTTTATGCAGTGTTATATTATGGCTCAGCAAGAATAAAAGAGTGAGATGCACTACACTTGCAGTGGTTGTCTTTGACTTCAAAACAGCATTACTAAAATCACAGACAGTGGAACTACTCCTACCACGTAATTTTTTTTCAGCCTTATGGGTAACACAAAGCACAGTTTTTAATATTCTGAGATTTTTTAAATTCTTTTTATATATATATACAGGAGATTAAATTGGATCTGCCCCAACCTCTGCTGCCACAGGGAAAGGACACACTGTGTAATCATATGGTGGACATGGACTGAGGAGGAGACATAGTTTCACTTGTTGAGCATTTGGGGACTTTCAGCATAAGAGAAGCAACAGCTTCAGTCTGCTAGCTAGAGGAGAAATATGAAATCCTCTAAATGCAAACAAGTGGCAGAGGAATATATTTTCATATTTACAGCATTGGTTGATTTCTTATTATTCATATTTTTATTCAGTGGGTTCTTAATAATCTTTACAGTTATGTGTCTTCTAGGTCACACACAAAGCCAGAGATAGGCACTTTGAGTGGTGTTTCATTTAAATTTAAAAGCTTTCTAATTACATTATTAGGAAGTAGAGGAGCGTTTAATCTTAACCTATCCATTTTAGTAGTCCGTATGTAAGGCCCCATCGTGACAGCATCTGAGTATTTCATTATCTTTATTGTAATCATTCTCACAACATTTTAAGGAGGTAGAACTGAAGCAAAAAGAGCTAAAGAGCAAAGCAATAAAGAATTATGTGCTATATTCTTAAAGATAGCTTCCTTATCTGTAGAATTAAATCTGCATTTCTTAACTCTCAAAAATGCACATGAATGAAGAGTCTATAGCTTATTCATAAAAATGCTGCAGAAGCAAGGAATTATGCTCATTTCTTATGTGGAATAGGAAAGACGTGGATCTCCTGAATCCATAGTTAGACCTAGGAGTTACTGTCTTTATCTGGGTTAGGGTAATACAGGTTTCTGATCTATGTTCTGAGGACTGTTCCCATGCTTTATATTAAAATGCAATTGGATAGAATTTCTTCCCCTCTGCTCACTGTCCTAACACTTCAGGATCAAAATATTTGTATTTTGTATTAACTGAAGGCAAAATAGTACTAGACCTGACATGCCTGAGAGATTTCAGAAGTAATGTAGAAAAAAATACATATTTTTCAAGATGCTGAGAAATGACCTGGTTTCTAATAGAGGATGCTTTTTGTATCTTGAGAAAACTGGATAACTGAAAGCCAGGAGGCTTTTAAAGCTTTTGAACTAAGTTATGGTCTATATTGTTTAAAGATGGCAATTAGCAGCATAACACATACATTCAGAAGGTAAATTCAATACCTTCACAATACCTAGACTGAGAAGGCTGCAGGTGCACAAGAAGCTGGGAGTGGGCACAGCCAAACTGGCCAAAGAAAATCAACTACTTTCCTAAATTTTGGAAATGTAATTAATTCAATAGTCATAGATGTTTTGAAATTCTTTCTGAGAACTCCACTTTCATTTCTTTCCCATGTATTATTTAGAAGCAATTACAAGTTTATTGGGAGGAAAGTGTCTTAATGAACATAATATACATGATATTATTTAAAAGCAAAATGTTTTCCTTACTTTTATGTCAAGTAGAATGCTGGAAAAGACATAGAAATCACTGATGGGAGAAATCTGGGCTCAACCAGTCCCTTGCTTTTCATACACTGAAGAACTTTATGGAAAATGAAACCTGAGTCTAGTTCCACCAGTAGATTTATTAATATCAGTAATAATTAGGAATAAATGATAGCTAAAGCAACATTTAGTATGAATAGCTAACACTGAAACCACCTGGAAACTTTCTAAGTATAATTCACAATAACTGGGTTATACCACACATACCCTCCATATCTGTCCAACTGGGATATTTTCTGGGCTACGTATTATTTGAGAAAAAGATTCTCTAAAAGTTTTTAAGTCATTGACACAAGATGCCATCTCACTCAGAGATGTTTTAGTGGGACCTCTGAACAGAAATGAAAAGTGAGAGAACAATGAGGAAAGGCATGACAATGTGGTGACAAAATTCATACAGGCTGTAATGAATTTTTGAAGATGAGTACAGTCTTCTGCTGTGCATAAACACTGGACTTAGCCTCAGATTGTGTGAGATCAACACAAACTCATAAGCACTATTGTCCTGGTTTCAGCAGGGATAGAGTTAATTTCCTTCCTAGTAGCTGGTACAGTGCTGTGTTTTGGATTTAGGATGGGAACAAAATTGATAAGGCACCGATGTTTTAGTTGTTGCTAGGTAATGCTTACACTGGCCAAGGACTTTCTAGTTTTCCATGCTCTACCGACTGAGAAGGCTGGAGGAACACAAGAAGCTGGGAGGGGGCACAGCCAAACTGGCCAAAGGAACATTCCATACCATGTGACATCATGCTCAGGACATAAACTGGGGGAAGCTGGCCAGGGGGGCCGCTGCTCGGGGACTGGCTGGGCATCGGTCGGTGGGTGGTGAGCAATTGTACTGTGCATCACTTGCTTTGTGTATTATTATTATTATCATCGTATTATCATTATCATTTTATTTCAATTATTAAACTGTTTTTATCTCAACCCACGAGTTTTTCTCACTTGTGCTTTTCCAATTCTCTCCCCCATCCCATAGTGTGGGGGGAAGTGAGCGAGCGGCTGCGTGGTGCTTAGTTGCCGACTGAGGTTAAACCACGACAACTATATTCATTACTGAAATTTCAAGTAGTAAAGCCTGGAAAAAGAATGCACAGGATAAAACATATTCATAGAATTACAAGAGGCTTATGTATTTTTTCCACCCTTTAAAAAAATGTGTCAGGAGGGCTAATTCTTCAACTGTTGCTTTTGCTTGAAACATTTTCTGGAGTCTTGTCTACATGGTACTTAACACAGTGATTAAGCAAGCACCTAGCTGGCAATTATTTCTTCATTCTGAAACAGTTGCTTTGGACTAAAAGAGATTTAAACTGGTAATTACTAGGATCGATCTCATTACGTCCTCCATGTTAACGGCAAAAGAGATAGTGTAAATATTTCAGAAATGGACTGTATAATAAATCAAGTGTAGCTATTAAGAAATAGTTGCTTAAGTCCACGTAGATGCCTTCTCCAGTTGTGCCATGTCTTTCAAAGCTTGCAGAGGAATGCTGTGTTTGGGAAATGAACATGGTGAGTGCTTTGGGTAGGAAGAGATCTGTCTGGCTTAGATGCCTGTCACCAAAATATCAAGTGCTTAGGACTTGGTTAACAACCTATGGGGACAGGTTAAGTGCTTCTCAAGATACAATTTCCATGTGCTTATGAGTACAGGGAACAATAGGAAATATAAAGGTCTCCATTCACTTGCAGTTCAGTCTGCCTAGACTTCTGAGAATGATCTTATGAAGGGAAATACTGCTGTTGTTGCAAGGGTGTTGCTTGCCTTCTGCTTTCTAGTTACACAGTGGAATCATCCAAGGGTACTGTAACCAGCAGGTCATGAGGCATCTTGGCTGAAAGCCACTTTGTAGCCCAAAATGCAAGAACCACAGTGACAAAAGAGACATCAGGAAAGAATTTGCTTGGATCCTAGTGGCAAGGACATACCTCATGTTTTCCAAATATTTTCCCTGGAACAGAACTACATTTCATATCAGAACAATATTAATAAAGAAATAAAACTCTTTTAAGCACACAGACTAGAAATAACTGCTGACTGCCTTCACTCAGTGAAGCTAGGATTCCCTCCTGGGATGTAAGACCATGTTCTGTAGAGTCTTCCATTGGTCAGAGGTAGATTGAAACTACATTCACAAAGGAGGAGAGCCAGCAAATTATACCAGATGTGCGGGATCAATGCATTCTACTAATTGCCTGATTGTCTACCCTTCTCGGTCCCCTTACACTGTGGATATGTTGGATGACTGAATCTTTCACTGAAAGGATTATTGCACATTATATCACATCAACAATTTCATGTATACCCAGTGAAATTTATATGGTGAAAAGCACAGATAGAATCCTGAGTTGATATAAACCAAGACTGAATGAGTCTGGGTTTGTTTTCTTTGATAAAATAAAAAAGAACAAAACCTAGCTCAGGGAAAAACAAACAAACAAGCAAACAAACAAACAACAAAACCCTGTATGTCTATTTTAATATGTATAGGATATCTCAGAGAGCATGGTATTGCTACATAATGTAGTTCTCTTTTCCAGTGCTGTTCATGTATTGAGGTGATACTAGTAGCATATTGACAAGTAGACTTAGTGGGTGGGCTATTCCAAGAAGTTCAGAATTTCTACTCTAAAACATTCAGATCTTTTTTTGTAATTGTAGGAAATCCTTAAGGAAACCTATCAGGAGATTGTCAAGAACAGTTAAGAATGTTTTAAGGCTGATTGAGTTGAAGAGTAAACTTTTCATTGTTTCTAATGAAAGGACAGATAAGCCAACACAGACTCTGTAAAATCCCAACCTGAATTAATAGCATAGGCTTCTTTCTAGACAATCTTAACTGAAAGAGAAAATAGATTCACTGTGAAGAAGCAGAAGTGGAGAATATATTTTTCTTACTTTGTTTTCCCACTAGTGAAGCCAATGGTTTTCTTCTGTCACTTTCCAACCTCACAATCTTAACTCCTTTCCCTCTTTACCACCCTCAACTCTCTCATCATTTTCACCAAGTGTATGTATACTTGACAACTTTCTCTCCACCTGAGAGAGTCTGACAAGATCTTATTTTCCCTGTTATAAAAGTAGGGGTGCAGTTTAGCACACACATGTCTAAAGTGTAAAAATAAAAAGAGGAGGAAATAATTTGATGAAGATCTATTTAGTATCAGCTCTGGCACAGTGAATTAGGTTTTTATTTCCATACAGAACCCAGAAGACTAGTTTGGCCTTTATGGATTTATGTAATTGCCTAACAATACATAAAATATATTCTAACGACTTGTTTTCTAAATCATACCAACTGAATGAAACACCTTTTCAAACCTCTTGGGTATGATGACACATAAGCTCTTTCTGTTGCAGTTTTTGTAATTTGGGATAGTCTTTCTATGTCCCGGTGTCTATCCATTCCATTCATACAATTTCAAACATCAAGCTAATTGTTTTTCTTCTTTTCACTCTAGTTTTAATTCCTATAAAATGTTTTGGGTATTAAACAAAGGTAGCCATTTGGTGGTCACTTGTAACTGATTTAGGAATAGGAAGTTATTGAAGCACTCAGCTAATATTTTATGCAAAAATATATGCTTTATATAACCACAAAATTTAAAATAGATTTGTTTGTTTGTTTGTTTGTTTGGGGGCTGTATTATGGTACACAGTGTCTGTATTATTCCCAGGGCTCGTTACCAGATTGAATTTTTTAGTTAGAAGTGTTGGAAGAAACTCAGCAGAAGTCAGGCCATTCTGACTCTCTGAAAAACAAGATTATCAGTCACTCTCATTTTGTCACTCTAATTTTGTCACCATTATTTTGCTTCTTTGAAAAATATTAACTTCCAGTACTCAATTAGCCCCATTGTTTGCTATTCACAATGTACCTGTTTGCCACTCTTGGCACCCATGCAGTAGATTGCTGACAGCAAGTCTTCTTGACCCGGAGATGTGGGTTTTATCTTGTGGGGTAAAGGAGAGGACAAAAAATAAAATACCACATCTGAATAAAGTGTGCTGAGAAGGCTGCTGTCAGCAACCTGCTGAAATCATAGATGTTTTACTGAAGGAAGTGGCTCAGTCAAAGTTCAAAATATGTGTCTGCTGGGCAAACACCCCTAAGTGACAGAGAAGGACATTTGGAAACCATGCCTCCACAAAATCACTCATCTCTGTAAAATGGACTACAACATAGACAGGAAGAAGGTGGAATATTTTTAGTTGCCTTTTTTCCCCACATCATAGGATGCTTCACACCACTTTATCCATATTTGCTAAGCCTTAGGGATCTATATATGCTGCAGAAGCAACGTGTTCTGCCTATAAGCTTCAGTTCTACCCTGGACCTGTGTGAGCCACTGTTTATTGCTAACTGCCTGCCTGTCTCTCTTTCTGTAGCTGTACAGTAATTCACTTTGGAGTTGTCATACTGGAAGAGAATTGCTCTGGTCAAAACCGAGCCATTTTGTTCTACCTTACATTGTTCTGATCCTTTTTTTCTGTAGAAGAACAGAACTCTCTCCAGAGTCTGGAGAGAGTGAGAATCTCCTTCTGGTTGTATTACCTTTAAGCAAGGATTTTATTTACACTAGATATATTGTCTTACTAACAAGCCTAATTGTCACCCTGTGTTTGCTTGTGTGGCTAATGATTGTTTTGGGCAGAGGAATTTTGTTTCGGAGCAAGCCAATCTCTTCATTTTTGGGACTTGAATAATGAGGCTTCTTTGAAAATGAAGGTAGAGAACTAAGACTCTTCTTACTCTATTCACTAATATTATCTTTACTATGCAAAAAACATTAAGGACACTCTCCAGAAATACAATAATCTGTAATGAATAGTTTAGCGACAGTATTGGCTGGGTACTGATAAATCACCAGCATTGCTCAACTTCCAAAAAAAAGGCTCTTCAATCTTTCGTAACATAACTAAATTAGTTTTAAAGATCCAAATGTCTAGATCTGTTATAAAAAGAAAAAAAAGAGGAAGAATTTGTAGAAGACAATATGAGGAGCAATCAGCACAGAAATGCCTTTTTCTTAATATTGTGTTATAACTCACTATTATATTCATATGGCTTCAGAGGGTATAGTTTCTTTCAGATGATATGCTTAAGCATCTCAAAAGAGCAGACCCTTGATTTTTTGTAAAACCTATCCCTGACCTCTTAAAGTTTTACTGGGTTGGTTGGAATATAATCAAGAAAAGGAAAAATGAAGGCAATCCCATGCCTATTCCATTGTGCAAGAAATGTTGTTTATCACAGGTTTCCTGGGTGACAAAAACGTAAATTAGAAATATGTACTGGTGGAACGTAAGTTATCCCTTGCTACTGTAGATTTTCTGTCAAGCCTCAGCAGATCAATAACTGTCCACAGTGTACATGAGCCTATTTCCTGTTCACTGGTGCCAGAACGTTGTGCTTGAGAAATACCCACAATAGTGAGTAACTCTGTCCCAACTTATTTAACTAGTGCTTGTCTTTAGTGCAGATGTGATACTTGCATGAGAGATACTAAAGCAAAAGCCAGATGAGATGTTTTAGCTGATGAACTAGCATATAAATAACCCACAACTTTTCTGTAGGGTTGATACATGTAGTCATGGTACTGTTCCTAGTCCTGAAAAATGAGAAGTCTAAGTCAGAATTTAAAACTAACATGAATCTTTAATCTAAGAAGCAAACAGTAGAAAACAGAGCTTGTAACTGAGGGATGGGGATTAGTGTGTTTCTTTCAGTCTCCTTATAGAAGCTTACTCTGGTGTTCAAATGTTCAATCATATTTTGACCCTTACCTTGTGGTTGAGTGACCATCCCTGGAGGTATTTAAAAGATGTGTAGATGTGGCACTTAGGGACTTGGTTTCGTGGTGGACTTGGCAGTGTTAGGATGAAGGTTGGACTGGATGATCTTAAAGGTCTTTTCCAACTAAATGATTTTATGATTCTATGATTCTAAAGATCCGGCTATCCTTATGTCCTACCCTCAAAAGGAAAAGAGGTAATATGCAGAAGGTTTAATATAAAGTCTATAGCATCCTACCAGTCTTTGAATTCTTTTGTGTTGATGCTCTGAATCATCTCAAGAGGTTTTAGTTAAAGTATCGCTTTTCCTAAGGACTTCTTCGATGTTTTTTACCTCCCTTTTTTTAATCTATAATCTATTTCTAATCTCTTTGACTTTGAATCTATCTTCTTTCTCCTTTTCTGGGAAAAGTTGAAGGTATCTTTGTTCCACGTGTAGGTTTCCCTTTGATAACAGTGACATTATGTGAACAAGATCCAGCATATGGGATATTGCTGCCTTTTGCTGTTAAACACAATTTGCATATCTTGTGGATATAAATACATCCAATTATGTGACCTTTGACTTTTGATGGCGTATATATATGAGTTTACAACACCTTTTTTTTTTTTTAAATTGTAGATCCTTAATTAAATAATCTGATTATAAGACTGCTATACTGTATTTTGGCAAATAGTACTCCTGTCAAGTATGATATGCCATAATTTACCAGCATTAAAGATGGACTTGAATTTGACTTTTCAACTTTTCAAATATCAGTCTGATAATATCACTATTGGTTTCTTCAAAAAATTACATTACAGATACTCTGAATTTAATGTGTTTAAAGTCATAACCTTCTGCAATGTTTCTAATTTCAAGGTAGTCAAATTATGTCTGTAATCTGTTAAAACTCAAGTCAGTGTGTCATATCTAACAAATATTGTTTCTTTGCTTACAATTCTGTACTTCAAAGTTATGTTTTCTGTTACCTGAATTTACAAATAGTGAGAATAAAAGTGCAATATACACTTTTTTCTGGAAGCTTTATTTCATAAAAATAAAACATTTCATATGAAACATTGCATATAGGCCTACAGTTTCTACATGCATTGTCACAAGATCATTTGCTAGAAAATTTCTGCATTTCAACATGTTTCATTCTTTTCCCTCCCTTCTATATTCAATTGGAAGGAAAATGTTGCAGTACTAGCCTATCTTTTCTAGTTTTAGTCCTAATATTTGTCACACACACTTGGGTCAGCTTCACCTTCTTCACAGTTTCACGTCTAATACATTAGAAAAAGATATCATCTGCAACATAAAGTTTGCCTACAAAATAGTTATGAAGAGTATTTCTGTAGTGTACAAACTAACAAATGCCCATGTTGCTTTTGCAAATTTTTTTCATGTGCTTTCTATATTGACAGAACACTTCTGTCAGAGACTGAACAAGCTTTCTAATCCTATTTGCATGCCTAACATCAGATTTCAGTGCTTTTACCTCATGTTATTGAAAACTCCAGGCAGGTTATCTACTACCACTAAAATTTTCCAGTTTTATATTCAAGTTTGTAAATCATACATGTACAGCTGAAACATGAGCAGTCTCCTCAGTCTCTCTGGTAACTCCTTTTCTATCATTGTCACTAGCAGCTGAGGATATCCTTTCATGGTGATCTCTGACAATCTTTGTCACATAAATAGAAACAAAACATTTGGCAAGTATGCACTAGAGTTGGAGATACTTTTATCTTTGTGCATACTGATGGTAAATTTAGATTAAGGTTTAGACAGTGTATAATAGAGGTCCACAGTATATACAGAGTGGCCTCAAGAACTTGTTTACAAGCATCAGTTGGAAACATCCATTATCTGATGCCTAAAGGGTGGATGCCAGTCTTCTTTATCAACTGAGAGATTTCTAGATATGCTGTCTAGTTCTTATCTCTTTTTGCTGTACAAGACTATATCCTCAGATGGAAGATAATGAAAATTGTGAGTCAGGGTTTACAATTAAATTTACTGAGCCCTCATAATTGAGTCCTTAGCATAACAAAAAATAAAGTAATAGATACTAGCAGCCAGAAAAAAAACAAAGATCTGAATCTATGCTGGAGCTTATAAACATGCCTTGTATTCACCATCTCTTTTATATTTGGAAGAGGGCTCTTTGAAAATTCTGTTGCTCCATGTATAGATTTTATTCTCATGGAAACCAAAATACATGTGGGAAAATGTAAACTGAGTGTTAGCCATGGCACACACCCAGACGTGGGAAATGGAAAGCACTCCTGGGTCTGCTAGCATAAATAGCTAATATTTTAGCTGAATATTTTAGCTGAGGCTGAATTTTAGCTGAGGCTGAATGTTTATTTCAGTCAGCTAACAAAAATTCATGCAAATAAGCAATTCTGAAGTAAACCTCAGATGTTCCAGAGAGCATAACACTTCCACATGACCATCTAAAATGTCCAGTTACCTGAGTCAGTCAGAAGATGATGTAAACGCTGCCATCTTATAGAGCATATTTAACTCCACACTCATACTGGATCATATTTATACTGATCTAGGCTTGCAGAAAGCGAAGTGTTAGCAGCATTACTACTTACAGATTTAATACTGTGGCATATTTGCATAATCACATGAATATGAAACATCAAATTATGCATTACATTTGTGACAGGAATCTTAAACATCTGTGAGATCCAGTAATAAAAAAAAAAAAAAATTGCTTCAGTTGCATCACATTTGAAGAAAGTACAGCCACTTACTGACAGAAATTACCTTTTATAGCAATTGGATAATGCTCAAAGTAAAAAGACAATGATTCCAAAATAGGAGAAGTTTTCAGATGTTTAACATTTGCTTTCCTATCCTTGCATATACCCTAAGAAAACATAAGACAAACTCAGCAAAGTGTACCTGCTTCCCATGGATAATTTAGAAACCCACAGGTAGGCCATCTGGACCTTCATCTTTTAGGCCATTACTTCACAGCCCGGGTTCTCAAACAAATACTTCTGAAAAGGATATGTTTGCTATTTATAATTTAGGACAGGGAATTTTTGGTTGGCTATCCAGAATGAAATAAAAATTCAGGGGGGGATTATACATCTGGTAAGACTATAAAGGTTTGCTAAGGTGCCTTGGCACTTGAGGCCCAATAAAGACTTGGCACTTCAAGTTTCAGTCTGCCATAAGAACCTAAAGCTGAACTCTTCAGCAAAAGCCTCAGAGAGGACCTGTTTATACTGATGTGATTCCTGGAGTATTTTTCTTCCTCCTGAGAAGATCAGAACACAGGGATTTTTGAATTTAAGTCCCCTAACAAACTTGGTTTTACTAGTTCTTTCAAGGTGCCTCAGACTGCCTCTAGTTCAGCAGAAAACAGAGTCTGGAGGGCTTGAGGTTTATGGGCCAATACCTTAGAGAACATCTTAGTTGGGGCATACAGAGTTCTAACCCTCACAGTATGATACAGGTGGAAAAACTTCACTTCTACTCAAACCAGACTGTGCTGCTGCCTGTACTAAACAACACTCTGTTTTAGAAGTAATCAGGGTGATGTTATTGATTTCCTTGTTTCAGTTATTTTCAAAAAGTAATTCCATTCAGCGTATGTACATCCATCTACTTTACCTTCTGTTTCAAAACCACTACTTTTTACGTCTGCAGAACAAGGAGTTTTCAGTCGGCTGCGAAGGGCCATTTACAAACCTTTAGCACAGATTCCCCAAGAGTTTGGGATCTCCTGACTCAAGTGTGAAGGTCAGGAAGAACCATCTGGCGAATTAAAGGCCAGTCAGACTCACCTTGATCCTTGAAAAAGCGATGGAGCAAATACTGGAAACCATTTCCAAACATATGAAGGACAAGAAGGTGATGAGGAGTCATTAGCATGGATTTACGGAAGGAAAATCTTGCCTAACTAATCTGATAATCTTGTATGAAATTACTGGCTAAGTGGATGAGGGGAGAGCAATAGATATTCTTTATGTCAACTAGCAAGGCTTTCATCAACGTCTACCATAACATCCTCATCGACAAACAGATAAAATACAGACTAGACAAGTGAATGGCAAAGCAGACACAAAACTGGCTGAATTATCCGGCTCAAAGGGTTGTGATCAGCACCATGAAGACCAGCTGGAAGCCAGTCAGCAAGTTTGCAAACAAAAGTGGGAGAAGTGGCTGATAGACCAGATTCAGAGGGACCTTGACAAGCTGGAGAAATCGGCTGACAGGAAACTCATGAAGTTCAACAAAGGGAATTGTGAAGTCCTGCACCTGAGGAGTAATAAACCCATGCACCCGTACAGGCTGAGGAAACCTGGTTGGAAAGTAGCTCTGCAGGAAAGGATCAGGGGTTTTCATGGACAACAAGTTGACCACAAGCCAGCAATGTGCCCCGTGGCAAAGATCGCCACCTGCCTGTTGGGCTGCAATAGGTTGCCAGCAGGTTGAGGGAGGTGATCCTTCCCCTCTGCTCAGCCCTGGTGAGAAATGTCTGGAGTGGTGTGTACAGTGCTGGTGTCCCAGTACAAGAGAGACATGGACATACTGGAGCAAGCCCAGTGAAGGGCCATGAAGGTCTCTGAGGGACTGGAACATCTGTCACATGGGGAGAGGCTGAGAGAGCTAGGGTTGTTCAGCCTGTTGAAGAGAAGGCTCAGGGGGAATTTTATCCATATGTATAAATGCGGGATGGGGGGACTAAAAATCACAGAACTAGACCCCTCTTAGTGGTGCCCAGTGAAAGGACCACAGGCATTGGACACAAACTGAAATACAAGAAATTCCACTTTTTTTAGTATGAATGTGATCAGACCCTGGAATAGGTTACCCAAAGAAGTTGTGGAGTCTTTATTGTTGGAGATGTTCAAAACCAACTTGACACCATCCTGAGCAAGCTGCTCTAGCTGACCCTGTTTTGAGGAAAGGTTTGGACTAGGTGACCTTCAGAGGTCCTTGCCAACCTCAACCATCTTGTGATTCTGTGATTTTATGAACCTCTTCAAGACACAACCAGGTTGCTTTCAGTTTGTTACCTTACTGCAGTTTTACTGCATTATTTCAGTGAATTCACTCTTTCTATACTTATTTTTTTGATAATTTCTCTTCTGTAGATGGTTAACTGAAAGTGTTTATTCTGTTCCCAGACCAGGTGAGTGTAAGTCTTAAAAACAGATTTGCAGTGTGGGTCTGTGAGTGGTAGTTATTGAGTATGAGTTACTAATCCACTTTTTGTAAATATTACTTTTTTATTTTCTTAATTCACCTTTTAGAAATACTCCTATGAATACATTCCATTGTTAAACAGGGGAAGTGAACCCTACTGACATCAATTAGCTTCCCAAATTAAATGAAGATTCATATTTTTCTTTACAACATTTTCCCAACTCTAGTCACAACTAAATTTTGTACCATTATTTTTCCTAAGTGGGAGCTATTGGCTTTGTATGAAATCTGTCTCTACCAATGGGGGAAAGAATGAGTCAACTACTTCTTTAGTACTCCATCCAGGTGTGGTATGTAAAAATGAGCCTAACTGAGAAGTAGGTACATATTTGTCTGTGTACATTCATAAAAATAAAAGGAAAAAAAACCCGAAACTGGATAACTCACCTTAAGTATCTGGTATGTCTCATGGTCTTTCAAGACACACTGTGAAAAATGTTACTAAGTTAAACTGCCTCTTGTTAAGAAACATCAATGGCCTGATTTATCTCCAGGGAAGATATTGACTCTCCAGGAAGGACATTAAAAATTATTGCAAGAGCTTGATAATTTAATCATTCCCCTATTTTTTTCTTTTCTTTTTTTTTTCTTTTTTTTTTTTTTTTTTTTTTTCCCCAGAGCTGCCAAAGAGTGCTGCAAAAATGGCTTTTTGGCCTCCTTCCTTGGGTATCTATTCTAGATGGTTTTGTGTAGATAACAATAAAAATCAAAACACAACACCTTACTTGCATGAGACAGAGATTGCTATGAAGTATCAGGTGCTTTTAATTCAGATTTTCTCCCCAGTGGCAACTGAGTCTCCTCAGTTACTTTTCCTTGAGTGCCACAACTACACACAATGAAGTATTTTCTTGCTTTTCCATTTAAATAGATCTTGATGATACCTCGGAGTGGAAAACTTCTCAGGCACCAGGAAAACACCATCAAACCATCAAATGCAGTCCTCATATGAGGGCATCTCTACACTAATGTTCATGATCAAGAGCTTTTGAGGCAGGGTAGGCTTTGCATATTATTTCAAGCTGAGAAGTAAAATTTAACAGTGAAAATATGTTTGGGAGCTCTGGGGATCTGAGTTATTCCCGCTCTGGCCTGGGGCAAGTGCAATCTAAGACAAATGCTCCAGAGTATCTGTTGAGCATGAGTGTGAGAAAGGAGCAGAGACTGTAGAGTAAAGATAAATGAAATGTTCCTTTGAATCCATTAAAGGGACTTTGTGGCATTTTCTCTTTTAACCTTCCTGATCTCCTGTACCATGATCTGTGTGAAGCTGCTGAGAGGAACATTTCTTAAATTTGCTTTAATAACCACTACTTAAAGTGAGCTCATCACAACAATTTTGCAAATACAGATCTGTTATAGCTATATTCAAATTTAAAGATAAGAGGTTATTGCATTAATCCAGTCTAAGACTTTGTAGAAAAATAAATCCAGTGAACTCATTCAAGACACTATGCTCCATATCATCTGCATTAAATACATGAATTAAATGTGTGACACCAATGGCATTATAAGACTAAGATGAATATGTAAGCAGAAGCAGCCATGGTTGTTTAAAGTTTTACACAGTCTAAATTGCAAGGTCATTTCCATAGTGATAAAACCAAAGTTAAAAAAAAAAAAAAAAAACTAAAACCTGAAGACTTTATAAAACCTGAAGACTTTATTTTTTTCACTTTGTGTCTATACAACTATTTAAAATGCACTCAGATATTTTTTATCTTTCTCATGCCAAAAGCAACTCTCTGTACTTTTTTTTCACAAAAGGGAAGAGAACATGATACTTATCTAGAATGTCAAAGTGATTTATATAGTAAGTTTTGTGAAAACTTTCAGGATTTATTAATTAAAAGTGCCATTTCTAAATATGCAGGTTTCATATAATGCTTGTATTTCCTGGAAGATAAGTGAATCACTTGAGGAAAGCTGCTTGCACATTTTTAAGAAATCTTTCATAACAGACACTATCTCAAAAGCATAATATATTTAATACGTTGGTGCTCATGAATCAAAGAGATGCAGCTTAGCTTATAGTAAGTATTAAATCTTCATATGTTTACCTAGAAATAATTTACAAAATACTCCTATGATTTAGAAAGTTTGAATTCTATTTTCAAGGTAGACAGAGGGATGTGAACTTTTTCCATTCTTTATCCAAAAATGTATAGGCAGTCTGTATACATACATTAAGCCTTAGAAGAGTCTAATTAAATTGGAAACTATAGCTATATATATATTTAACAAATGTTTAAATGGCGAAGAGACTTACAAAAACTGAACAATAAGTCTATGGCAAAAACAGGAAATCAGCCTCCAGACTCAGTTCAAAGCCCCATTTCAAACATACTTTTAGAACTAATTTACAACTGTGATCTCTTTTCTGACCAGTTGCATCACATGCATACTTTATAGAAGCATATCATATCATAGAATAGTTTGGGTTGGAAGGGACCTCCAAAGGTCATCTAGTCCAACCCCACTGCTGCGGGCAGGGACATCTTCAACTAAATACTTATTTTAGGCTACCTAAAATTTCTTACATTTGTTATATGGAAGGATTAAGTAGTGAGATCATTGTTTATTTTACTTTTCATCTGAACTGAAGAAAAAGTAAATTCAGGTCAAACCTCTATAAAATTGTATGACAGATCGTAGTTCTAGCACTTTGCCCTTTATATGCATGGAGAATTCTGACTTCAGTCAGTTAAATTAACTAAAATTTCACAAGTACCCAGATTATCAGAGGTATAATCTTCTACTCATTTAATAAGTTCTATCTTATCAACTATTACTTTGGGCTTGTATGAAAATAGAGACTCTAATGGTTGAAGGTTTATTTTTGTAATTTTAAAATTGGAACACAATTAAAGCAGAAATGAATAACAAATAACCCTGGTACTTAGGTTATACATAAAGAAAAATGAGTCTGTTCACTACATAGGTTAGAACAGGTTAATATTTTCTCTACTCATAAGACGGTACATTATTTTATTAGTATTATTTTATTTAATATTCACCACTGCATGATATATGTTTGAAGAAAACCTCAGTTTTAGTATTACAGATTGTTTCCTATGCAGTTGTACATGTAATCTCTGAAATGCACCTGCTCACCTTGTTCCAGTATTGCCTGATGTACGGAGCCTCTAGCCCAGTAGATTTCTTGTCGGGACGCAGCTGATCCCCATGCCATCTTCACAGATTCAGAAGAATCTAAATAATATCCTGTTTGCATACAGTTTGTCTCTCCTGGAGCATCTGAGAATGAGGAACTAAGAAAGGCCCTAGATTTTGGGGGTGATCCTCCTCCCTCCCTCCCTCCTTCCCTCCCTCCCTCCCTCCCTTCCTTCCTCCCTCTCTTCCTCCCTTCTTTATGTCCTCCCGGATGTATCCATTTGAAACCATTTTTATCATGGATGATGCCAAACTACCAGAATACACTTCCTCAGGAAAGGAGTCCTAGAATATCAAAACTGTCTTTCTCAGTGTCTCCCTAAATCTTTCACATGAGCTATCATGGATTTTATTCAGTCCAAGCATTTCAGAAGGGAAATTCAGATATCCTGAGAACTTCTAGAAAAAATAGCTTCTACAATCAATTATATTTTATGTGGGAAAAATGCGGCATGGCTCCCATTTTCCTGTCATTCCTTTTTATTTCTGACCAATACAATTACAAATAAAAATATGTAACAGGCAAAACTTAGTCCAAATGAACTGGATGTGAAGGCTCTCTTCATTTTATTCCAAAGCCCTCATGATTCTTTTCCTGACATCAACACTTTTCAGCCCAAACTAGACCTGCCTTTCATTATTACCACAACTACAACAACGTAAGAAAGAGATCTGAGACTCCAACTTCCTTTTCTAAAAGGAAGTCCCTCTCAAAGATTTCTAATTCCATTCCAATTCTAAATCTAATTATGATTCATATTCCCTTGATGATGAAAGGAAGAATAGATCCTTGGCAAGCTTTTCATTGCAGTCACTGTGAAGACACACACAACCTAGTATCAAGCTGAGTAACTTCATCTGTGGAATATGGGAGCTCAGCATGGATTAGCCTACATCTCACTGCACCACACTTCAACGACAGCATCATAGGCATAGACATGAGGAAAAATTTCTTTACCGAAAGAGTGGTTAAACATTGGAACAGGCTGCCCAGGGAAGTGGTTGAGTCCCCATCCCTGGAGGTATTTAAAAGACGTGTAGATGAGGTGCTTAGGGACATGGTTTAGTGGGCACGGTGGTGTTGGGTTGACAGTTGGACTCGATGACCTTAGAGGTCTTCCTTAGAGGTCTTTTCCAACCTTAATGATTCTATGATTCTATGATAATATATAGAAAAAAAATTCTGAACTGAGACCTTTCTCTGTACAAGGACCATATAGCATATTTGCTAGTAGAGAAAATGACAGGCGAGAAAATGAAAAAAACCCACACCTTCTTTACCCCTTCTCACACTGAAGTTTCTCACGTCATAGAATCATAGAATCATTAAGGTTGGAAGAGACCTCTAAGATCATCGAGTCCAACCATCAACGCAACACCACCATGCCCACTAAACCATGTCCCTAAGCGCCTGTCATGTGTATGTCATGTGCAGCTGTCCTTAAGATCTCTCATTTCAAGATGAATGTGACACCTGTGTAATACTCGTATATTAGGCATATGCCCTAGCTGCTCATCAAAATATAGTAAGCACTGACTTTAGCAAAGGCATATGAGGTAAGACGAAGTTTTTCTGTGCAGATTTGGACAGAAAGCCAGATTAGCAGCACATTTTGTAGTTCAAATCCAGTACTTTGTCATCACCACTATCTTTAGAAATAATCATCAATTACCATTGGGTTTTTTTCTCCTTAAACTTATTTTCACATTGGAAAATCTCAGTTCTATGCTCTAAAAGACCAAGTGAGTATGTTTTAGGTGGGTTACAGGGTTCAAATTCACCATGTCATACTGCAGCTTTTGAGCATCATTTCCTCTGAACAACTACTGAAGTAAATTGAATTTATGGTTATTAGTCTTCAGTTAAGACAATTTGGAAAGAGCATATTCTTCTGGACCTAAAGCATGATTAAACATACACCTTCATAACTTGGAGTGTTTGAATACCTAGCTACTAAATGGCAAGACTTTGTGAGAAAGGGGAAGGATCCTAATTCTTCCCAAAAGTCACTTCAGTTCTCCCTGTGCATAGAAGAGTATGAAGAGTAACCCCTGGAAACTAGATTATCTAATTTGTCTGCAAACAGGCAAAAAGGACAAAAAAATTATTGTCTAATTTGGAGAGAGAAAGTTGGGGTGGGGGAAAGTGTATTTCTCTTGCAAATTACACGCTACAAAAACAACCTATGGGCATGGGAAACAAATAAGGCTTTAAAGCATCTTCATCTTCTCTGAATTCCAGGAAACTGGAAGACAAACTCTTAAACTGAGAACAATATAAGTTGTTTATCCATAGATTTTATCCTAATTTCTAGTAGTAATTCAGAACTGCTTTATGGTCTCAAAACTCTTCTTAGTGCAGGGCAACTAAGTAGCTCTGTGCTCTACCATTATGTCAAAATTGTTCCTTTAAGCAAGTGGCACCATCTCCTGTTTATTTCTCTTAATTAATTTTTCTTCCTTTCTGTTTTAATGAGAAATTTCTTCCTGAAAATAGGAAGATTCATAGAGTTTTAAGGCTCATAGTATTTTAACATATTTTGTTGAAAGTTAATATTTTAATGTCACTTTAAAAGGAAAGTGAAATGAGGCTCAGATTGCCTCTGCTTTTTGGTATCTCTGCCACCAAGGATTTATGGAGCTGGGAGATGTCAAAAATATCCATATCATTCTGAATGGGTGTGTAGGTTTGAGGTAATTACTTCATGAAAGGTTTGTGCAGAGCTATTGTTGGATGGAACAGAAAGAGACTAAAAATGGACAAGTAGATCATTCAAAGAGAAGGTCAGAGGCAACTGGCACATGTCTTATTTAGCTGAATTTATAAATCCCTTCCACTTTTGCTACTCTAATTACAAATTATGTTGCTGTGACTTGACATCACAGGGAAGCATGTAAAGGAGTGGCAATTATATTTCCTTACTCTAAAAGAAAATAAAAGCAAATTAAATAAAACTAAACAATGTAGTAGGATGCAGGGTCAGATATCTCTTGATGCCTGTACATAGTTACACTTTAGGCCAGTGTACTTTACAGCTATGTTTCCTGAGAAAAGTAAAACTTGATCTCTATCATATGCCATATGCTTCAAATAAACCATAAAACATTATCAGAAAGCAAAAGCCTTATTTGCACAAAGTCATCCCAAGGAGAAGAGTCCAATATATCGTCTGAGATAAAGTCTGCAGCCCTGATTCTTCTACTTTTGTATACAGTAATACTTTTCCCTTGTGCAATTCTACTGGTTAAATTAATTTCATTAGTTCTTTTGTAATTCCTTTCTCGGAAGCTCTACTCCATGAGAGAAAAATTATTACCTTGCTGAGTAGTACATGGGAATATAATAACAATAGTCATTTATGTATTTGGAGATTTATGAAGTGAAAGACCACGGAACAAGTTTATTATCACGTTTCAGATGAGGCTGAGATATTTAGGTCCTAATTTTTGAAACTAGTAATATTAATTAGTTAATAAACATATAATTTTGTTAATGCCTGGAATAGGTACAAAATGTATGTCTCTGCACCAACGTATTTTGTCCAGTTCTACTAACAATGCATGGTGAGTTTGCTTGACTAGCCTGCATGCTTCCATCAATGCTCTGATGCCTAAAATGTAGATGGTAGTGGAGCAAAGCAGTGCTCTTGAATAAAATGTCAATAGTCACTGCGGAGAAGAAGATGCCTTTGAAAATCTAGAGCCTGCTTATGTTTGAACACTTAAGTCTGTCCCTGTAGAGGTCTTCAAAGACACCTGTCTCTCATGGTTATTCATGGAATTAAAGATGATCTTTTCAATAGTGTCCTAAAATTTAGCCGTAAGCTACACGCCTAAGTTAAAACTCCTACAGTTTAAACTCTGAACACTGATGGGGTGTGCTCAATTAACCTGTACATGTTACTACAAACTGAAATCATTAGATGAAAAACAGGGGTGTGCCTTTTCCTCTTTGTACTATTATTTTTGTCATAACAAGCCTCCTCCTGTTTCCTTTGCAGCTTTTTACTTAGTTGTGTACCAAGGATATATTCCTTGGGGTGCTTTATCAGTATTAAGTGTAGTTCTTCAAGTAAATTTACTTTTGGCATATAGCACAGAGCTTGTACCTGCTATTCCCATTTGTGTTATAGTTGAAGTAGAAGGATGCTTCATCTTAGCTCAATCTGTCACATATGTACTACTGTTCATCCCTCCACCTACAGGGTAAAAATATTTTTGTAAGTAGCCCTCAGTTTGATATAGCTGCTGGGACTGAGCATGACTTCTCCCAGTCATCTCCTATAAAGAACATTTGGCTAAAGACAATTTGTCAAGTGCAATTCAGGCTTTTGTAGGGATAATAAGACCTTTCTTATTCTTAAAGTATTAGCTGACAGAAAGTAATATATATATATATAACCAAAAACCAAACAGCATTGCTAAGGCACTTGGCAACAATACCCTACATAATTGTGCTCATTTAATCCCTTTGGTTTCTAAGTCATGCACAACATCTCAAAAAGTTTCAAAGGATTTCATATTAGCTTAAAACTTTAGATAGTTTAGTCAGTTCTATTAAATATCATATTGCTATGCCTTTCTTACACCAATGTAGAACAGATTTGCGATTTACTTCTGTTTGGAAAATAAGTAGGAATAACCAAGCTTAAAGCAAGATCTTTTGGTATCCTATACAACATGCCTTCAAGATCTCAAATTTCTTAAGTTGTTTTCTCTCTCAGAGACAGCCAAAGCTCCAGAGGACAAACACGTCTCTAGGAATTAAGGAAAAAGTTACTGAATTATCTGAAAAAAACACATCAAATAATGTGCTGAGCGCCACACAATTTGTGAAGAGACAGCTTCCTACCTTGGAGCAGGAATAAATATGCCTTAAAGACAAATCTAACTCTTCTCATTTAATTTGAGGACCCTGAAGTAAAGTTTCAGAGCAGAGCAAAACAAGCAGGCCTAGAGGCATGGACTAAAGTCTCCTCACCAGTGTCGGGTCTAGAGGGTCATTGTTCGGCTACTGCCAGAGTAGGCAAGAGCAATTATCTTGTCAGCTCACTCTCCTGTGACTGACCCAATGGCTAGTAGTAGATGTTAAAGATTCAGGCACAAGAAGTGATCAAAACCACCCTGCCCATAATAGCACATTTTTCCAGTTCAGCCATTGATAAATTTATTCGCTGAAATATGTTACTGTATTGTTTTATACTAAAAGATTAAAAAGGAATTTCTGATTTACTTTTTATACACGATCTGCTATTTTCTCTGTGTTGACTGTTTCTCCTCTTATTTGTTATAGCTCTAAATTAAGCATACCTTGTTCTTAGCTTCCTTTTTGTCTGGGGACCTGACCCTTACCTCCAGTCATGTTGCAAATCTGTCTCTGAATCCCTCGAGTAGCGAGTGAGCTGCTGCATTTTGGCCCAAGTTTAGTTTCCAAACAGGCTACACGTATAGTCAATGTAACATACACTGTAACGGTCTCTGAGATTACAAAAGTGTGGATCCTAGCTGCAGTGCTCACAGCCAGAATAAGTTTTCATGCTTTAAAGGGAAGACTGAGTCCTTCTGGTTGACCTTTTCTTAGTGCCATGTGTTTGCCACTCCTACGTTTGCTCTTTCTTCTTGGGAAGAAACAGAAGGGAAAAGCAGCTGTAGAGCTTAATGATAGGATAATTCCTACCCTTAGATAACACAGCATCCAGGAGGCTTTTTCATCATTATACTCCACTCTGATCAAGTAAGTGACTCCTAAGAACAAACTCAGAAAGGGGGGAAAAAAAAGAAAAAAGAAAAAGAAAAAGAAATTAAAGAAACCAGCTCAATCTGCCCTTTCTGATGTCAATGGCAAGATTAATTTCAGAAATCAAGTTCTAAATAAATTCTGGTAAAATGATCATTTGAAATACAGCATAACCTTTCTCATTTCATTAATCTGCATGTTGTATAATCCACATTAAAAATTGGCAATTACTTTCCACCTCTCAACAAAGATTAAATATTAGTGTTTTAGTGACAGCTCAAATTATTAAACTTTTTTTTAAAATGCATTACAGTGTGTATCATGTTATCAAATATAAAAAATAGTAGAAATTTAATTGTCAAAATAAATGAACAATCATATTTTCATGAGTTATCCTTGGTATTTCAAATGGTTTTGTTTGTTTGCTAATTCAACAAACTTCAATATTTTACAGTCTTCCAGACACTAGTTGTCATGACTGAAATAAGATATTATAATTATTGCTATAATCAGTATACTATTTAACAGACTACAAAATCTAGCATATGTTACTGCTTATGCTGTCATCTGAGTAAGATTCCAGGTATGCAGTAAAATTAGACAGTTAGAATCTGACCTAGAAATCTTTGCTCTCTCAAGCAGTTCTTACTGAGGTGAACTCTTTTGCTGATGCTACCTATAGTTCTCAAATTTGTCAACAGTCCCCAAAGATCGCCTGAGGAACAAGCAGGAGACCTGTCAAAAGGAAAGCATTTTTACAGTAGTTTGTAGTACTGCACATGAAAAGTGCATAAGAGGTCTGTTATTCAGCACTGATAATGCATTGTTAATTAGCAAACTGCACAGTAAATCACTCTTCTTTCACAATCTTGCAGTGATATGACTTCTTCCAGACCACTCATTTGAAATGAGAGAGGACTTCAAGTCCTCGGATACATATATGCACTGACTTTGTAATTTGCCTGTGTGCAGATGTCACCTCCACCCTCAGAAACAGATACTTGCAGCATTTTTGAAAAGAAGGCATTAGCTTTCAGAACAGCTACGATACTGAGCTTTCTCTTTCAGTTCATAAGGACAAACCTACATAAAGTCAGACTAAAGTTTGTTTAGTAATTTATCCTATTCTTAGCTGCTGCTGAAGGAAGAGTACAGAATGGTTAAAGCACAAGGCACTGGTATTTCCTTATTAATTCCAGGGATTTCTTCCTTAAGGATTTCTTAAAACAGAGGTGTTAAATTCTTGTTGAATATCATTTGATGGATTTTTTTTTCTTGTGCTTTTCTCTTGTACTTGTTGTACTGCTTTACACAGGAGGTTTTTTCAGTATTTAGTTTTGCCATTGATGTTAGTTTCATTAATTTTCTAGTACCTCTGTTTGTTAGGGGGCCTGGTTCTCCAGTTCCAGCAACTTACCATGCTTTCTTCTGCTGCATCTTTGAAATATATGAGGAAAAATTGTAGTTGAAAATACATGTAACTGTAAGTGAAATGTGGCAGGTCATGTAATGGGATATCTATTATTTAGTTGAAATACATTATTGGAATGATACAGTGTCCAGTTTTGGCCCCCAGTAGAAGGCAGATCTTGATAAACTGGAGTGCATTCAGCACAGAGCAACCACAATGGTCAGGGCCTGAAGCACTTGCCTGAAAAGAGAGTATGAGAGACCCAGTCTTGATCAGTCTGGAGAGGAGTTGTCTTTGGGCAGACCTAACAGCAGCCCTAGTAACTGAAAAGGTTGTAAAGCAGATGGAGCCAGGCTCTTCACAGTGGTGCATGGTAAGAAGAAAAAAGAAAATGAAATAGACTGAAACAAGAGAGCTTCCAGCTTGGTACAGGAGAAACCTTTTCATCATGAAGACAGCAAATCATTGGAAGAGGTTTTCCAGAGAAACTGTGCAGTCTCTGTCCTTGGAGGTTTTCAAGATCTGACTGGATAAAGCCCCGAGCAACTATGGCTGACCCTGCTTTGGACAGGAGGTTGGACTAGAGACCTCCAGAGGTGCCTTCCAACCTGAACTGTTTTACAGTTCTATGAATGACAAGAGATATTAAGCACAGGGCCTTCCTAATTTGGAGGAAGGCAGAATTTGTCTTGTTTTAAATATGTTTTTTTCTTGTACTGTGATGTTTTCCCACAGGGAAGATTAAACAATATTTGTTTTAAGAGCACTGTCAGGTCATTTTATTAGCTACTGTCACCTTCTTTAGAAGGAAAGAATAGCAACTAACATTTAGACTTATTTAGCAATAATAATTGGCGCCCAGATGGCTAATACTAGCTAACTTTTTAAGGAGGAGAGAAACTGGTAGTTATCCCAAGACAATAGGAACTAGAAAGAGCTCTCTATACATGTCTGTAATGTAACCTAGGCATCTTCTCTTACGTCTGTTCTTAAAATGTGTTCTACTATAACGCCTATGAATTGCTAGTGCCTGACTCTGCTTAGGTCAACAGAGACATTTATTTGTTCCTATTAGTTTTATTTTTATTGTAACCTCTTCTCATATTTGCTATTTATCCATGACTCTGATAGGGCTAAGATATCGGGAAAGATTAGGAAAAGAACAGGAAGAAGTTGAATGTTCTGTGGGATACAGGAATTACATCATTTATGGCCACTATTATTATGTCTGCATATACCATGTGTTTAAGAAAAGCATGGCCAAGAGGCTAGCTAATTTGGTTAGGAAAGCTTTAAAACAAGAGTGATGGGGTGAGGAAGATGGCAACCCACAATGAAATGAGGAAGTAGTGAACCAGGATTGCAAGTAATGGGAGCAGGGTGATGTGGGCATGAAATGCCTCATAATCAACAAAACATGGAAGAAGGGGTCCCACCCCAAGTGTATGCACACAAATAAAGAGGTGCATAAGGGGAAGCTCTCACTATTTTCCTGGGAAATCAGGATGACTAGATGCTTCTTTGAAGTGCCTGTACACTGATACACATAGCATGGGAAACACAGGAGGAACTAGAGGTCTGCATGCAGGTGCAGGGCAGATACGGTTGGGATCACAGATATATGGTGGGATAGCTCACACAACCGCAGTGCTGCAGTGGAAGGATACAGGCATGGAGCTGGATATGGATGTAGGGGAGGTGCTCTGCTGGACATGATACTTACAAACAAAAAAAGAACTTGTGAGGAATGTAAAGATTTGGGGGCAGCTTTGGCTGCAGTGACCAGTGATGATAGAGTTCAGGATCTTGAAAGAAGGGAACAAGACAAACAGTAGAGTCACAATTTTGGACATCAGGGGAGCAGACTTTGACCTGTTCAGGGATCTTGCAGGAATCCATGGGAGATGGTCCTAGAGACAAGAGGGATCCAGGAGAACAGGTTGATTTTCAGACATCATCTCCTTCAAGCTCAAGAATGGTCCCTCCCAATGAGCAGGAAATCAAGCCAAGGTGACAGGAGGCCTGCATGGATGAACAAGGAGCTCCTGACAAAACTCAAGCTTGAAAAGGACAAGAAAGTGACTGGAAGTTGATCAACAGCATGGATTTTCTAAAGGTGAAATCCTGCCTAGCCAACCTGATAGCCTTTTATGATGAAATTATTGGCTTGGTGGATAAGGGGATATTTGTCTTGACTTTAGAAGGCTTTCATCGCCGTCTACTATAATATCCCTATTGGCAAACTGATGAAATACAGGCTAGGTCAGTGGATGGTGAGGCAAACTGAAAACTGACTGCACTACTGGGCTTGAAGGATTGTGATTAGCAGCATGAAATTCAGCTGGAAACCAGTCACTATTGGTGTACCCCAGGGGCCAGTACTGTTTAATGTCTTCATTAATGATCAGGATAATGGGACAGATTGCACTCTCAACAAGTTTGCAAACAAAACTGGGAGGAGTGGCTGATGGACCAGATGGATGTGCTGCCATGCAGAGGGACCTCAACAGGCTGGAGAAATGGATAAACAGGAACCTCACAAAGTTCAAGACAAGGGAAATGCCAAGTCCTGTACCTGGGGAGGAATAACTCCATGCACCGATTCACATTGGGGTCCCACTGACTGGAAAGCAGCTCTGTGGAGAGGGACTGAGGGTCCTGATGGACAAAAGTTGACCACAAACCAGCAATGCACCCTTGTGGCAAAGAAGGCCACTAGAAATCACTGATCGGAGTTGTCGTGGTTTAACCCCAGCCAGCAACTAAGCACCACACAGCCACTCGCTCACTCCTCCAGAGCGGGATGGGGGAGAGAATCGGC
>NW_008824659.1:1126239-1130017 GCF_000699105.1 Pygoscelis adeliae
TATGTACTGAGCATGACGTCACATGGTATGGAATGTTCCTTTGGCCAGTTTGGCTGTGCCCCCCTCCAGCTTCTTGTGCACCTGCAGCCTTCTCAGTCGGTAGAGCATGGGAAGCTGAAAAGTCCTTGACTAGTGTAAGCACTGCTCAGCAACAACTAAAACATGGGTGTGTTATCAACATTGTTCTCACCCTAAATCCAAAACACAGCACTGTACCAGGAAGTACTACTAGGAAGGAAATTAACTCTATCCCTGCCAAAACCAGGACAGGAGTGAAGACAGCTAACAGTGTTAGTTACAAACAATGAATGCATCTAACACTTCTTACTGGCTATTAAAAATCTGTGTTAAACCTATAAATCAGAATAAATTGATAATAATTCTATTAATCAGAATAAGTTCAGAATGATAATTGAGGCATATCCATTTTCATGGAGCCATTTAAAGTTAGTAGTAAACAGCAAAAGCTTTAATAAATTAGAAAAGGTTTCATAAACCAACCTCTTTTTGTAAAACTCAATATATGCAAGACCAATAATACTTTAAGAAAAAGGTTGTAACTATCCAACAGATAGACTAGTTTTTATCTCTAAATCCTGTTAATTTTATGTATTCTACAATTTGTTACCATAATGTAATTCTAAAGTTTGTCAATTATTTATCTTATCTGTTGTATGCATGCACTTACCACCTTTTCTCTAGTATTATAGAGCAGCTGAAAATGCTGTCTAATTTCTACAGTCAGCTAACCCCCACAGCAAGCTTACATGAGTCTGTGCACTCTTCTGTGTTATTTTGGAATACCAATCCTACTCTTCTTGCTAGAAATCTGCTCTTTTGTTCACATGAGATGACAGAAAGCATTAAAATATTGGAAATTGCTAATTATCAATAGGCATGCACAACTTCATAGTGCATTCTACATGTTCATGTATTGTGCTACAAACCAGCACCTCTTAATGTTTCTCTGTTCTTTTTTGTGTGAGAGGATAAGATATAAAGTAGACACGTATGAAAGCCACTGAAATTGTCTATAATTCCATACATTCTAAAGGGATGCAATAATGGGTACACTTCCTAACATTTTAGTATCTCTGGGTGTGGTTATAGAGTAACCTAATAAATCATGAAAAGTATGACTATGTTATATATAATGCTCAGCCGGGGGAGAAACCATCCAGGGTGTTCTCAGTGGGATGGGGGAGAGAATTAGGAAAAAAAAAAAAGTAAAATTCATGGGTTGAGATAAAGACAGTTTAATAGGACAGAAAAGGAAGGGAATATAATCATATTAATAATAATGATAAAAGTATATACAAAACAAGTGATGCACAATGCAATTGCTAACCACCTGCCAAATGATGCCCAGCCAGTCCCCGAGCAGCGGTCACTGCTCCCCAGCCAACTCCCCCCAGTTTATATACTGAGCATTACATCACATGGTATGGAATATCCCTTTGGCCAGTTTGGGTCAGCTGTCCTGGCTGTGCCCCCTCCCAGCTTCTCGCTGGCAGGGCATGAGAAGCTGAAAAGTCCTTGACTAGTGCAAGCACTATTTAGCAACAGCTAAAACATCGGTGTGTTATCAACATTATTCTCATCCTAAATCCAAAACACAGCACTGCACCTGCTACTAGGAAGAAAATCAACTCTACCCCTGCCGAAACCAGGACAGCTACTTATCTGATTTGTCTTCCACTACATTGTGTTTCTGATGTAACAGAAAGTACTTAATTTCCATGACTATCCATTTTTCATGTTCTTCTGAAGAAATGAGTAAGGTTTTTGGTGCTTGTCTTGTAACACTTGTTCTAAGTGTTCAATTATGCAGATTTTAACTGATAAGATTGCATAAAATTGTTGTAACAGCCTGAAGTATTAGAACCACTAAATATGATTGTCTTCTTTTAAGTTGCAGTTATTTGTTTCTAAAAATATTTTACAAAAGAGGAGGAGAGAGGTTAGATAATTATCTTGTCGTGGTTTAACCCCAGTTGGCAACTGAGCACCACGCAGCCGCTTGCTCACCCCCCCCCCCCAGTGGGATGGGGGAGAGAATTGGAAGGGTAAAAGTGAGAAAACTCGTGGGTTGAGATAAAAACAGTTTAATAGGTAGAGCAACAGTCGCGCACGCAAGCAAAGCAAAACAAAGGAATTAATTCACTACTTCCCATGGGCAGGCAGGTGTTCAGCCATCTCCAGGAAAGCAGGGCTCCATCACGCGTAACAGTTACTTGGGAAGACAAACACCACCACTCCAAACGTCCCCCCCTTCCTTCTTCTTCCCCCAGCTTTTTATACTGAGCATTATGTCACATGGTATGGAATATCCCTTTGGCCAGTTTGGGTCAGCTGTCCTGGCTGTGCCCCCTCCCAGCTTCTTGTGCCCCTCCAGCCTTCTCAGTCGGTAGAGCATGGGAAGTTGGAAAGTCCTTGACTAGTATAAACACTACCTAGCAACAACTGCTAAATCCAAAACACAGCACTGTACCAGCTACTAGGAAGGAAATTAACTCTATCCCTGCCGAAACCAGGACATATCTATAAGCCCTTTTTGTCAAACCAACCAACCAACCAACCGACCACTGATTATGCTGAAACCTACTACAATTCTGCTTGTTGTCTTTGAACCGTTAAGTGTCTTGGTTATTTTATATTAAGTGGGCATAAAAATGGTATTAGGCACATTTTAAATAAGCGTACATTAATGATTATTTTATAAGTTTGATAAATACTGAATATGTCTCATAAGTATGTTATTGCCATGAGCAATATGTTCTAAGATAATTATATCAGTATGAATATATAGGTAAAAATATCCTTTTCACCTGTTTAACAGGTTAGTTACATATTACATCACATATTCAGTATTTGTTAGTATTTTATTATTATTTGCACATAACAACTTGCTTATTAGTGTTGAAGAAGGGGCACACAGCATAATTCTTCTGCGTGCATAATGATATTCAATGCTTTGCTATCTTTCTCTTTCACAAATATGTTTTCTCCGAGCTTGCTTTCTATGAAAAACAGGAACACCCTCCACCCGTCACCAAAAGCTTTCCATTTAGTTCTTTCACTGCTCAGAATTAGATGGGACATTTAAAATTTTAATAGACATATTTATTAAAGCATTAGCTTTTCACATTCTGTCTATTGAATTCTAGCTGCATTAAGACTCTTATGAGTCCTACCAGTGTAACCTTTGCATACTTCATTTTTCCTGTAGCTATAACAAGTTCAATGTACATCTTTTTCTTCAGTGAAAATTTTCACAGGACCATGTAATAAACAACACAAATTAAATACTTTCAAGTGCATTTTGAACTTTTAAGGTTAATATTTTCCTTGGAGTAGTTGAAAAATATATTCTTTATGAAAAGTCAAACATGCATGCAATGAAGGTAAACAAAATGAAAATCTCAGAATTTATGATTGTTCAAAGCTACAATGAAAAAGACCTTTGATGTAACTGCCACCAGATTTTGTTTGGGTACACAGAAAATCAAATAAGGAATAATAATTTCAACCTCTGAATACAAACTAAGTATTTGCATTCCTCAGACAGAGAAATTTCTATTAAAAGCTAAATCAAAACTCCCTAATTATGAACTTCGTAGAGACTGAAAAAGACAATGACAGAATGTGTGTCAGGGTCCAGACTAGTTACACGTAACTTCTTTCACTGCAATGGGAGAAAATAACCTTCTGACTGACTAACTGACCGACTGAATTTCTTTACGTTTCTGAGCCTTGATTTCATATTCTGAAGCCAGGT
>NW_008824659.1:1130405-1148808 GCF_000699105.1 Pygoscelis adeliae
TCAACCACTCTCCCCAGTGCCCTGAAGTCCCTTTTGATCACTGCAGGACTTCTCTCTGCCACCTCATCGCTGCCAGCCTGTATAACCACCAGGTCTGACTTTCTTTGCTGTTTCTTCATTACTATAATGACAACAAAGCAAAATACATTTCTTAAATATTACATTTCTAAAAGAAAAGTGTATGAAGAGGTCATTGAAAGAACAAATAAATGTTACCAGACAACATTTCTTACACAAAACTTTCAATGGAAATATTATTCTGAATTGGACTAATGGCAAAGAAGTAGTTTAACAAGCTAATTGTGAAGGTGTGTTAAAAAACCCAAACAAACAAGGAACTTCTACAGCTTTTTATCTCTCTTTGAGTTAAATAATCTTTTGAAAAGATCCACGGACACTTACTGCTGAATTTCCATCAGCAGCCAGTGACTTGGAAGCTATTTATAAATACAAAAGAAGGGCATGATAAGGCAGACCCCCTGGTTACCTACATCACCTATCACTCACATCCTCGGAATTTAGAATTCTAAAATCTTCCCCTAGGTGCTTTCCTATCTCTGCACAAATGGTCTAGCTCACCAGGTCAGGGTACCTCTCCCCCCAGCTGCTACTAGAGCACTAACCACCGCACCTCACAGGAGCCGACAAGCAGCTGAGAGCAAACACAACATACATCACTCAGAGCTCACCTGGTCTGGCAACATGTAGATAAACACTTCTGAATCCTCTGAAAACCTACAGGAAGATGTTGATTATCTTTTCTGTATGAGTAATGCATACCTAGAAACTCCTCTTTTTTGGTGTAATATTACACAGTTACCAAGCTGGTAGTGTGAAGTTTTGCTTGTTATTGTACCTAGTTCCAATTATATTTTTTTTCTGTTAAATTAAGAGCTGACTGCTTGTTGAGTTATGGTATAATATTCACACCTTGTGAATTTAACAACACTCAGACTCCAGTGTTGTACCTCCTCATGCACAAGGCGTGAATTATAGCTTCATTACTCACATCCTGCCATTTCTCATTGCTTAAGCATAATATTGAGGTCAAACAAAAAGATGAACTGGTTTTAAGTTTTGTTTCTGTCAATTAAAACTCACTTTGAATGTTTCATAGTAATAGCTTGTCATCAGAAGAATAAATTATTTAAGAACAAACAATTCCTAATATATTTTAAAAGTGCACATCTGTTGGTACAAGAAGTCCAAGATTAAAGACTGGGTTCATCCTGTCTGACTGTGGTCAGCTCACTGACGTTCCAGCTGCACAGACAGGTTTTTGGACAAAGATTAGCACCTCCAGTTGGCAGTTCAGATCTATCTGTCTTTGTTAATCTATCTGAATAATAGCACTAAAATAATGATATCATCATATTTCCCTGACTGAGGAATGATCACGGGTTCTAATTCTCAGTTCTGAAAGAAGCACAAGTAACTTGGAGAAAATACTTGAAGGTGTCTTTGTGATTAGATGCTTATCATCTATTGGGAAAATATTCGTTTAAATACTCATTGTTAGTATATTTTTCTTCAAATACTGGTATATTAGTATATTTTTCTTCTTTGCTGGTGCTGTTTTCCAGCATCTCTACTCTGAATATGAAACTCCTGTGCTTGTTTTCTACAGTCATTGCAATCTGCTTGACACTGTAATATATTTTTGAAAACTGACATGACCTCTTTGATTAGAAAGGAGGAATTATCACCCATTCTGTTGAATTTGTTTTAATGCACAACTGAGAAACCTGGAAACTTCACATAAGAAGAAATAGAAATGTTTAAAACATACATGTTTTTGAAAACTCACGTTAAGTTCAAGGTTGGAAGAAGAAAATTTTTTCTGACTGTGCCAAGGACTTAGTGCCTTCACTCTTAAGAAAAAGGAAAAAAAAAAGTGAAGAAAGGTCTCTAATCATTAAGAAAATAAACTCTATGAAAATATTAGATAATTTCCTGAATAAATGTATTTCAAGATAATTTTATATATGTTGCAAATGTTAAAAAATTCTTTATATATATATATCCTATTTTGATACACTTTCTGATTGTTAAGAAAATAAACTATGAAAACATTATTTTCTTTATAATCAGACACTCTATTTTGGAGGAAATAGGGTATTTTATTTCTCTCTCTCTTTTTTTTTTTTTTTTTTTTTTTTTGCAAAAGCCCTATGTAACTATGGAATTAGAGCCACAATGAAAAGACTACCTTCTTCAGGTACTCGAGGTTTAAAAGTCTGCCAACAAGTAACACAAGAGAAAGCAGTTTTGCATTTTGCCCTGGATGAATCAGGGCTAAAATTGTCACATGTTCAAGCATTCAGCTCCACTGTGTGGCTAGATGGCTCATCTTGTGTTTGGAAACAAATTGTGCTCATTGGGTCGCTGTGATTTCCTCCTGTATTTGAGATCCCTCTGTCCTCATGTGTACAGCCATAGTTTGCCTCAAGTTCAGGATCTGTATTCTGCTGCTCTCCTTCCTCCATCCCCTTAGGATCTTGAACTCCATTACTTCCCGGTCACTACAGCCAAGACTGTCACTGTTTATCATATTCCCAACAAGTTCTTCCTTGTTAATGAGTAGCACACACCAGTACTGATGGGGTAAAGGTAGGACACACTTCTTACATCAGTAAAACTAATTTTATATCATAAGGTTTATATCCAGTGCTTGATCATCTTGTACCGCTTGTTCAAACCGTGTTCAACATTACCATACCTTGCTTGCTGCAAGGACACTAAAATGGAGAACAGTATTCCAGTAGCAATTTTGCCAGTGCTATGTAGAGAAGGAAAATTGCTTTTTTGCTTCTTGGTATTACCCACTATATATATATATATATATGAAGGTTGCATTAGGCCCTTTCACTGCAGTATTGTGCTAAAAGGTCATGCTGAGGCGATTATCTACAATGACCCCTAAATCCTTCTATGAATCACCAAGGCAAAATGTGGTTATGGATTAATAATAGTCATGCATCCTTCCCTGTGGTTAATTTCACATTTACTGAAATACTGGAGCTTCTCTTTGGCTGACATTGAAGCTAGCAGGTTTTTTTAAGTACCTTAACTCCTCCTCTGATTTTATTAGACTTAAATATATAACTCTGATTTATAGTCACCAAGCCACATTCTCAGCTGGTGTAAATCAATGTGACTTGCTGTTTACCTCAAATAATGATCTATTGCACACACTGCAGTTGCTTAAATGAAGCACAGAGAAGACATCTATATGATATGCATTATTGGCTACTTTACACATAGTAAATCAAGATTAATATTAAACATTATATTGCATAAAAAGTGAACTCATAATTATTTGGAAAAATGAGGGGTCATTTAGATGTGCTAATTACATAGAAATTAAAACATGATTCTTTCAATCAAAGCATTGAATACTCTGAAAGATGACATTGGCTTTCTTTATCTACTTCAGTGAATCCCTCTTCTCCTCACTCCTACCCCCTTCCCCCATAATTACATACATATGTGTTCACTAAGCCTTTCTCTTTCCTAGAATGGACTCCTGTGATTCTCCCATTCTCAGTCAGAAGGCGGATCAAGTGCCTTTTCCTCAGTAGGTAGGACAAATTCAGGTATGTACTGCTCATCACTTAATGACTGTATGAATACAATAGCCTTTAAAACTCATTCTTAAAAGAAAATAACTTTTAAGATGAGACTCAGTCTGGTGCACAAGAGGATTCCATTTAACCTGCATTCATTTTTTTTTTTTTCTTTTCTGGAGGCAGAGAGGCTGTTTGTGAAGCAGCTACTGGCTGAATGCACTTCTTTTCCTCTGCAAAACTGAATCAGAGCTGCCTTGTTCCACCATGAAGAGAACAAAAGGAAGTGAATCAGGAAGAGGCCTGTAGCATAGCCAGAGCACTGCTGTATTTCTGAAGGAGTGAGTGAATGAGTTGAGAAGTGGAGGAAATATTGAGGAAGAAACACATCTTGGTATAGTGCATTCTTTGTGTTTGTGGATGGAGTGTGCTGTCAGACCCTGGAGCCAATACCATATGGAGAATGCAAGCAACATTATTCCTATCACGACCTGCTGTTCTATTCAAATATATGTGTTTGAAGGCACAGAGAGGAAGGGCAAAGAAATCGTGCCTCCTGCATGTGTCTTGCCCAGTAGTCTCCCATTTTTATTGTTACTGCTGTGCAGCAGCCCAGATTTGATCCTTTATAATATTTATAATATTCATGAGCTCGCAGAATCATGTCTGACTTTCTGCAGATCCCCCAATGCCTGACAAATGATATCACCTTCATTCCCCTCTCTCAGAGAATATGCCCTTGTTGGCCTAAATCCTGGTGTTTTTCTGAGCCTGATTAGACCTTTAGAGATAACTTGGAAGAAGCCACAGCATTAAAGTCGACAGTTCTGCTTGCAAAGAGGTTGTTATCTGGGCTACTGTCTACTTACCTTCCTGCATATGAGCAGACTTTCACTGAAATAATTCTGTACAAGATATCATTAAACATTGCCCTATGCAGGTCAATCCCTTTGCAATATTCAGACAAATTTATATAGCCATATCATATTCAGAAATAATCACCATGCAACTCCAATTTAATCACATTCATATCTTTCCAACATTTTCCATGATTTTTCCTCAAATTAGCCCGATTCACTTTTCTCTTCCTTTCTTATCATGTCAAAAATTGCCTCAAATGCAGTTTTTCTGTGCTGCTGAAGCTGTTTAGTAGTTGTTTCACCATGAAGATCTATATACATTACAGGAAATGGAAAAGTTGCTCCTGTATTTCAAGGAGGAAAGCTTTTGCTGACTGACCTGCAAATGCTACAGAAAAATCTATTTTAAATTGAATGTTGATCCAAATAAGAAAGGACTGTACCACATCACATGAAAAAGAAGCACTCATCATCCAATTATTAATTCTTTGCTAAAGTGAATCCATCTTGCTTTCTGCAATTGTGTAGCAAACACAAAAAGCAGCTGATTCTCTTGTTAGCCATGGAATTAGGGTAAAATTATTGCAACAGTTATAATGCCAAATCCTGACCTTTCTGTTACAGGGCAGGACTCTTTTCTCATTATATGTATAATGCTAGGGATAAGACGACCCGATACATTACCGGGGCTCCTGTTATAGACACAAGTAATGATAAAGAATGAAGGAATAGACACACCACTTTCTGAATAAAAATGCCTGCTTCCTACTGTAAGACGCTTCAGGGCATGTTGCAGTAATGTGCTGTGGGAACCACTTTTCTGCTCTTCCAAGCAGGAACAAAGTGTATTGTTACACCTTTTGCTGATTACAGCACATACACAAGGCAAGTGATGGGCGCAGAGCATAAAATACATCCTGCATCAATATACCGAACTGTTTAAGGCCTCATTTCACAAGTGGAGCGTTTGTTTCCTATGTCTTTTTTTATGAAGGAAGACATGACACTGAGAAATGTTTTACTCTCTATCACAGCATCAATGGAACAAGACACAAGACCATGTTATACCATGCTTGATTTATTTTAAAGTGGGCATTTAAAAGCACTTATGGTATTTTATCACATGTCAAAAATCTTGGTAAATAAAATTGAATTTTTGGAAATTCATTTGTAGTTCACAGCATAAGTCTCGGACCCTCCCTATGCATGAGCCATAGATGGGTGACATGACAAGTCATGTAGGTGTAGAAACCAACATATCTTGCTGTCCTGGCACCCTGGATAGACCGTCCTGCTTGAACTAGTCCAAAGAAGTAACTCAAATCAAGCATCAAATCAAAATGGCAGAGTCCTTATATTTCATACTATTATAAGTGGGAAAGGCAATTGAAAATGCAGTAGTATAAAGAAAAACAGAACCAAAAAGTTTTGAAAAAAGAAGAAAAAAGCGCCACACATCAAATAGGTTTACTGGAGCTTACCCAGTTCTGTTAAGCTTCCCTCTATTTTCTTTCACCGAGCTGCCCTGACTATGCAACCAAGGAACAATCTTCAGTTTGGTGCATGCAATCATGCACAAACACTTACCAAAATCCTGTCAAAAGAGATGTTTGTTGGCACAATCTCAGAAAAAAAAGTGTTTCCAGGTGTGTGTAATGAATGTGTGTTTGTATTTTTTTAAGTCAGTAACAACTGCTCCAGAGAAACCAGCTATGAGAAATACTTTTCATTACAGACAGTAGAATCAGGACTTCAGGATGATGGAATCAAAGCTAAAGCTGTGACTTTTGGGGGATAGATGTAATCTGCATTTAATCTTCTAATTTTATTTTCTGTCTACAGCTTTTTTCTGTCACCTTTATTGTCCTGTGAAACCTCAAGCTTCTAGACAGATAGATGAAGTCTCACAGATGTCTCAGAAAATTGCAGAGTGGGCCAACTTTAGGAACGTCTCTTCCAGGCACATTCAACCTCATTTTAATTAAGATATCAAGATGTATGGATATGTTCTAAATCACAAAGGCAAGCAAGTTGACTGGGAAGCTGCAATGTGCTGACTATTCGTGTATGCATGTAGAAGTTCTGTTTTTGAAAGCTGAACCGAGTGATTCCAAATGTTTTATTTAAGATTACAAACCTGTCCATTTTGAAAACTTTTCAATAACAAGAAAACTTGCAATATTATACAAAGCACAGTTCCTGATAATATCCTTCTTTGTGCCCTTTTTTGTCTTTTATTTGTCTTGATATTTTTGCCCATGGGTACCTAGCTTAAATGAAAGTTTAACAGATAAGTTAGACACCATAAATGAAAAATTAATTCAGTGATAATTCTTATGAAATCCCAAGTCGAATGAATTACAGGCTCAATAGCCATGTTAAACACATATATATGTACTTGTATACATTTATGGGGAAGAGTTACTTATTTTCTGTGATTGTCACTCTTTTTCCCATGCAGTCAGCCATAACCATTAGCTGGTATAAATATTGCCCAAATTTTTCAAAACTTATTCAAGGTTTTAGATGCTTCCATTATGACATGTCTGGGATGAGAGCTGATTTTTATGGAATAACTTTTTGGCACTTCATGGACAATATGCCTTGATAAGGGGTTTTGAGCTGAGGCATTCAGAAGTTATTTTCTGAATTCTTGGAAACTGAGTAATATTTTTATTTCTCTGGTTTGCCTCATTCAGAAATGCTCTTGTGAAAAATAAATCTCTCTAATGAGCAAGAGAGATATTTAAAGTTTTGAGTTAGAAAACAAAAGAACTAACCAACATGTATGTGACTAGCATTTACACTCAGGCCTTCTAAAGAAGGTAAAGAAGAGTGTGTTTAGACAAATGGGCTGGTTACTTCATCCCATCCTGATGTCTAGTTCACAGAATCACCGTGTTCAACTGTGCCTGCCGAGAACACAGTGGAATGCCATGTTGGATGTTATATTTGAAAGATTTTGTGTAGAAATCCTTTAGCTAAAGAGTTTGAAGACCATTCTATCTGTGTGACAAGTGTGAAGGAAAAATCTATTTCTGAATGTCTCAAAACCAAAAAGAAGCTATGTTCTGGTTTTGACGATTCTTCTATAACTTGAAGAGCTAGAACTGCACAGGTATAACCCGGGCCTCGGGAATTCCACAGAACTTTGGTTACTGGTTTCAGTGAAGGCTCATTTTCGCTTTTTATTTCTCTCCATGGTTGAATGTTAAGAAATTCCTGACACAGAATGCAGCAAATATTTTCAACTTCAGTCCTTGCCAACTCTTCAATAGCTATGTCTTCTTGTTTCGGAAAATGAATATACACAGTGTTTTTATTTGTCTGACAAATATGCCTGAATGCTCAATAACTTATCTTTGAAATTAACCTGTCAGAGTAATCATGACACAAATATAATGATGAAACATTACTCTGCTCTAAAGATGAATTTCTGTAACAGTCATAACTGGCCTCTGGGGCGTTACTGATTGATGAAGCAATACTTTAATACAAATTGAACTAATTTATGTGCAAGTCTATGCAGAAAAATCTACATATTCTACTATGTGCAGATTCATTTGGCTAACCATCAACAAAATCATAAAAGTTGTAGACTTTGATTTGTGTTTAGTCCAGAGACGTGTTAAAATGATAATAGAATGAAAATATACATGTACATGTGTATCCTGTTTCTGCATTGTGCATTATTTCTGTGCAATGTTCCACATGAAGATAAGAAGAACTTATTAAGCTTTGAAAATATCTAGCAACTAATTACTAAACTAAAATTAAAGTTTTTACATACCAACAAATTTTACATAGTGAAGAAGCTATAAAACACATACTGCCAAATTCAAACCCAGAACTGTCCTTTCTCTAATTAGATGTTAACAACCTCTAAAGTTAATCCCTGTACTCCTTGCCTGGTTGAAAAGGTGCAGAAATTGTAATAATTCTAGCATATAATACCAGCTTTATGCACTTACCTTTTTTACTTCTTGTAATATAGTTCAGATTTTACAACATATTGGAAGAAATCAAACAAGGACACAAGGTCTTAAAATAATCCAGTGAAGCTGAACTTTCAAAAGACGTTCTTTTCAAAAACTAGAAGTGAGAATTTACGGATTTGTAAATTATGTAATATAATGATATCTAGTCAATTTGTGTTTTTTTAATTTTGTTTTGGTTTGGGGGGATTTCATCATTGATGTTTTTATAATCTGCCAATCTAGGAATACTTAGTCTATAAATTGTTCATTTGCTAGAAAGAGAAGAAAGAGGCTGGTGGGATTTTACGTTGGGTTGAGGTAAGTCATGTCTTGGGCTCAATAACTATATTGACCAGCTCTTCACTGATATGAGGGGAGCCTGAAATGGCTTTCTCAGTTACAGAACCCTATGCCATAAGACATACATATCCTGCCATGTTATTTTCATTTTATTATCACATCTTTTTTTACCACTGTTTTACTCTTTACACATTGGCTTTCAGTCAGATGGCCTAGATTCATGATTAACTCAAAATGTTGTTGTGTGACAATGCAGCTGTTCTGTGAGGATAATATAGAATGAGTGTTTTAATAACATCATTGCAATGTCTTGGAAGCATAGATCCTCTGTTCCTTTTGTTAATTAGCTGTAAACTGATAACTATTTCCTTAAATTACCTAAATATGTACACAGGTCAAACCTATTTGCCCCAAAAAAAGAAGATAAAAGGTTGTTAACAAGTGGTTTCTTACATACACATACATACATATACATAATATATGTGTGGAATTCCAAAGAAAAGCTCTTCATATGGGTAGGATGTTCATGTAGGTGGGATATTATCACATTTAAGTATATGTGAAACAAAGTGTCAAAGTTAAGGGTAATTTGTTTCCAACTCTGCTTTCCAAAAGTCATACAGCTTCTTTAAGGAGTAGGTTTTATTTAGGAGGAAGATATCATATTTTTTGTGGTATTGCAGAGAAAATGAAAAGACCTTTTAGCAGGATTTATTGAACAGAGTTCAATAAGGGTCATCCAATCAGTGTCTGAAAGATCTCTTCATCTACTTGAATTTATCCAGGAGTTCATCTCAGTTGCTCCTATCTAATACATTATTTAGTGGGAACACTGTGTACAGAATTACCTAACTATTTTCTATTTTACTCTAATGCTTTTGAAAGAAGCTATTATTTTCTGAGAGGAAGAAGCATATATTAATTTTCCTATAATTGCCATCTCCAGTTCTTTAGACACACAAATGACCTTTTTTTCCCTTTGATCAAAAGAATTTGAAATGCTCTGAAACTTTGAATTAAAGTTCTCTTCAGTTCAGACTGTGTATTTTTTGAGTAACTTCATCTACCAACATATTTTAAGGAAGAATCTGATGATAATTTGTTGGGATGAGATGGGTTTGTTTATTTGTTTGATTTTGGTTTTGGGCATACAACAGTGGCCCAATCATCTTTATTTTTATATCATAACCATTTCACAGAATTTAGGAACAAAATAATTGAAGGCAAAGGTTGTCCTTCTTAATTTCAAGAAATAAGCCACTGGGCATGTAGCTTAATCGAATACTCTTAGTTCAAATTGTTCATATGCAGCCATGTACAATATCAGACAAGCTGTTCAGTAGAAGGAACAAGTACTATATATTCTATCAATATTTTTTAAATATTTCCACTCTCTTCCCTAGATTTTTATCTTTTTTAATTCTCTGGTTTACAGATATGCACAGTAGCTAAATTTATACACATTTTGCAAAAGGTTCCCTCAAGTATCTTCAATGAGATTTTAAGACTATGTTTAAACCTGTCCTCTGTATTCTCTTTATTCTACTTCTCATTTTATGACCCTAATATCTTAGAAAAATACTGGAGAAATTTGGGTCTGTCTTTAATCTTCAACGTCAGCCATCCTGAAGCACTCTCCTTTTAACAGGTAAACACAGAGACTTACTAAAAACTTTCAGTTTCCCTGGCTTGGGAAATAGAGACGTGATAGTGATAGTGGTTCTTACACAAAGCCTTTTCTTACACAAACTTCTCTGTGATAGAGACATTTGAAAACCCAGCAAAACTTATTAGCTGTTTCCCTAATAGATAGTTTCCCTAAATTACTGCAGGACTAGACTGTTTCCACTTCACGTAGACTTTCCCTGTGCTGTCTGAGAAGAGGAGAGGCACAGGGAAGGCTCCTCTCTCAGTATGGAGCCCTGCCTGGGTTGAGCATGGACAAAAGGCTACATCATCGCTCTGCCTCCCTCTTTACAGATATTCTGGGGATGTGCATTTTTCCGCAGCATGTAAAGTCTCTGTAGAGTCTAGGGACCTCCCTTGAGTGCAATGTGAGGATGAGTGGACGGAAGGCTTCTTGTGTTTCCTGTGTTCTTCTCCCTACTTCCATGCAGCTGTACAAAGGTTCAGCTTGTCCTTAACCTGGTAGTAATAGGGTACTTTTTCCTACGGCCCTTAGACAGGCTCTTTATTTGCTTTAGAGCCATAGTGAGCAGTTTAAACTATGCAACTTTTTGGTAAAATGAATAACGAGCAAACTCTTAAAATAAGACAAAATATTGGCTCCAACATAAAAAAGAAAAGAAATACAATTTTGTTCAAGCTGGGACTCGGACTATCTTGCTCAATGTGTTTCCTGGGATGGGTGGATGTTGACTTTGCTGAAGAGTGGCTTCTTTCACACAATTGAAGAGTATTTTGGCAGCTCTGTGATCTGGATATTGCCTGCTCCAATCTGTCTGCCAGATCACAATATGAAATTTGAAACAGAAACCTAAATTAGTATCACAGAAGATATCAGTGTTATAAAAGGACAGCATTACACATCCTCATATTCCAGCCTGCCTGGGAAGCTGAAATTACATGAGGCTACATATATCTTTGCCGTGTTCAAGGTTTTAAGGTACTCTCCTATATAAATAGAGTCTGCAGTGGGAGATGGGACTTGTCCTGTGTGAACTCTTGACCAGTACCTAGACACAAAATATCAGGATGTAAAAAATTTTTTATTAAAAAATTATAAATATGTTAAAATTACCCATTGCTGTATAAAACAATTTAAAAAAATACAGCATGCAGATGTTTATGCTTTAGGGCATAAGTCAAACACTAGACTGCCTGAGGTCAGGAATGTATTTTCCCTCTGGACATTTGTGCATTACAGAACTTTTTTGACCTTTCTTAAAAAGCATTGGCTGTTACTTATTTTTCAGAAAAGCAAACTGGACCAACTGAACTATTGGTTTAAGCCAAAACAGCACTTCTGCAAATTCTGCAACACTAGCAATTTTGCCTTACATCAGAGGTATGACTTTCTCAAACAAGCAGCACAATAAGAGCAGAAATACACCCTGGCATTTGCATGCATAGCAGATTGCAGTGACCTATATTTGTCTTCTGCAACCAATTCTCAGTAGCCTCTGTAATGATCAAATTGATGGTTTAAAGGTATGGATCACTGGAAGTAATAAAACATGATGTTTCCCTTGTATTTCAGCTTTCAAATGGTTGAGAATTTGTGGCATGTAGCCACCAAAAATACATCACAATAATTTTCTGAATTTAATGACTTGTGGTTGTTATGTAATCCCTCAAATACGCCAGTAGTAATCTTTTTAAAACTGATTGATTTTGACCCATGGCTTTCTCTATGATTTCTTCTATATAAAACAGCACTTTAAAATGTTCTTCAACTTGGTCTTTATGGTATACATTTTATTTTCATTTCCAATTGCCATTTCTTTTAAAATGGCAGGCACTTACTTAGTATCTTGCAGGATTGCTTCTTCGGCACAAGTGACACTACTGTGGTATGTTACTGCAGTGACACCTCTTACATTAGTGCAATTCCTGACTAAGCCAAGCTACATAGCCACAAGAGAGAGAGCTGGTCTAACAAACTTTAAAGTAGCTGTGTAGCCGGAGTAACATATTTTGCCTTTTATTTCACTTTACTACTACACATCTCATGTACTGCTCTTCCTCTTAAAATAATCCCAGAAAGTACCCCCACAGAAGTGTTTGGCACAGGGTCATTTTTGAATGGAAAACTAGGAGGACTGTGCAGACTGCACCAACTCTTATTTCACCTATTCAGAAACACACAGGCACTTAACCAGACCCTCAAGCAATGTGGATTTTGGCAAACTGTAACCCAGATTTGGTATGTAAGTAAATTCTGCCCTAACGTATCTCAGATGTCTCAGATTCCCGTGGGAGATCCTTCATTTTGTACTAGTCATCCAGTCTCTTGACGAACAGCTGCAATACAAAGCTGCAGTTCCTAACTGTGAAGAAACACAGCAAGACCCACCATGCCTGACAGATCTGTAGCTAGCACCAGTCTCCCTGTGGAACAGATTTTAGTATGAGAACTCAGCAGTCTTTTGCAGAAACAAATTAATTTATCCAGTTGTAATACAAAAGAGGAAGGTCCAGAAGGAGAAAACATAGGCCAGAATCTCCCATCCTATAGAATCAGAACCATTCTTTCATAAGTCTAGTTTTTCACTATGTCCCCAGAGTTTTATTTATTCTTATTCTCAGCAGAGGGGTTAATCTCCAGCATGACTGGGTACTGAGTACTGTGCCTCCTGAAAGAGAGCTCTGCGAGGAAGATACATGAACAGCTAGGAAATAACATGTCAGGATACGGTGCCTGAGAGTAAGAAGCACTGCTCATCAGTGAGGGAGGGTTTTTGCAGGGCTGATAAGAATTGTTCTTTCTGTGATGTTGTGCATATGCAAATATAGAGAAAGGGAACCCTGTTATCAGAGTGTTAAATGCAACTTGAGACAGAGAGACATTACCCCAAGAATGGACACTATTTTTTAATTGTGAGAGCAGGAGAGTAATGGACCACTAAAACAAAAGCTGAAGGAGTATAGCATCCATACAAAATATTTGGCCTATGCCAAATACAACTGATATAGCACAGTGATTATCTCTGTAAGAGAGCCTAGAAGGTTAGGAAACATACAATATTCAGGAAAGTTTTTTTTTCAGTTGTTGGTAGACATAATTTTTACATTTCTGATCAATTATAGAATCATAGAATCATAGAATCATTAAGGTTGGAAGAGACCTCCAAGATCATCGAGTCCAACCGTCAACCCAACACCACCATGCCCACTAAACCATGTCCCTAAGCGCCTCATCTACCCGTCTTTTAAATACTTCCAGGGATGGTGACTCAACCACTTCCCTGGGCAAAATTATGAGGAATAACACTCTTCATTTTTAGCTGCATTGATTTTTTAAGTCCTTGACTGTCTTTTATATAAAACTTACTTTATGTTAGCGGTAGCAGCTGGCATGCTGAAGTTTTCCATGTATTACATAACGCATATAGTCATGGACTGGATTTGTAGACTTTGTTACATAAAAGAACATGCTGTTACATGCAATAAAACCCTGAAGTTTCTTTCGCTTCTTCAGTTCAACTGTTTGACCGGCATGCTCCAAATTCACAAATTTCTCTATATTGTTTCTATTTTGGTGTAAATTCTGAGGAAGGTACCTGGAAGATAACTATAGTACAACTTTCTTAGTTATCTGTTTTGTATTTTGGAGTGAAGGACTTATGCATTTCAGAGTGAAGGAACTATACAGTAATGATATTTCGGTCTGTAGTCACCAATACTTTTCTTCAAAAATTACAAACTTGTGTAAATAGGTTTGAAACTAAAGACTGACATATTTGGTTCATCTGAGGCAGCAGGCTATGTAATTATGAAGACATGAGTGCAGATTAGAAGATGACATAAGGATTACTTTCATGGTTTTAAATTTACCTACACCTGGATGAGCATTTAGTAACGATAATACAACAGCTCTTCACAGTAAGAAATACATCACTACAACACAGTTCATCCATATTAATATTTCTTAGTAGAAACAATAATCTTTTTTTAACATCATATAATGACAAGTTCTGGGTGACACATATTGCCTCTTGCAGAATCTACTTTAAGCCAAAATAATTAGTAATGCCATCAACAATACCTTGCACAGTAGCACCATATTGTGGCAGTTTTAATACTGTGCTTCAAACTGGTGAAGTGGTTGGAAAAATGTAAATTAGCATCTAATTTTTATTCCACCTGCCCCTGTTTTTCCCTCCTGCCCATCAAAAATATAAGGTACCAAACTGAAGAACCAGAAGGATGAAAATATTGATTCTGCCTATAGCTGCAAAGGTAGAAATGAAATGTGTTAATTTGTGCTTGTGTTAATATTTATGTATTTAATATTGATGTATGGTTTGGGATACCTGTGTGCTAGAGGCAATCTTCTTCCTCCTGGCTGCAATCTGCAGCACCTTCATTACAAAGGTAGGATAGAAAACATGGGCCTCAGGGAAAAAACAACCAGCCCTCACAACTGCCTGAATCTTTTGAGAAAGGATCAAGTGGAATTTGTATGTTCGCATGTGATGTCTTTAATTTGTCATATACACTGTTACTATACTTTCTGGCTGACTTCAGAGACTTTTAGTATGAGTACTGAGTTATATTATCCGGCTATTACTGTAATGTTGGTATTGTTTTGTTCCAAGTTATTAACCATATTGTCAAAGTATCTCAAATTTTGGCAAATGTTGCACACTTTGAAGTGTTTACTGACTATCTATGAACTTTCAGTCCCTTTTAAGGGGCAGGTAGGTGTCTTGGGAGGCCTCTCATTTTGGCCAAGGTATCCACAAGATCTTTTACTGAATCTCAGAGCCTGAGTCCCAGATGGACCCAGCAGCCAAATAGCTGCTTTCATAATACGTTTCTGTAAGGGTATGTGGAAGGAGAGAATCTGCTCTTTTAGGGTATCTGGTCAAGGACCTTTTTCAGTGCAACAGGGGATAATAAGAAAAGGAGGAAGCCATAAACAAGAACATACAGGGACACAAACCTCACTGACAAATGGTAAGGGAGGCAGTGACCACAACCAAACCTGGTCAGTCACACTAATTGATGAGGACATGTGAGAGTGTGAGTATGTTCATTCCAGTGAGGTTATCTGATCAGGGATCTCATTAATTGGGAAACTAAGGGAAAAAAGGGGAAATCAGAAACAAAATATACAGAGACACAGACCTGACAAAACAAACATGGAGATAATGACAAGAAACAAACTTCACCACTCACACTGATTGATAGGCTATCAAGAAACTACAGGTGTCACTTCCAGAAAGATCAGCCTGAACTTTGCAACTGGTAAGATTGTAAACCAGGGGGATCCCAGACTGGGAAGGGTGTGGGAATTGATAGAGCTGTACAAATCTATGCAGGATGCCCAGGAGGAAGAGTGAGCAGGGAGGAACAAAGAGGGGGGTAGACATAAAAGTGTATAAAAGGGGACAGTCATGTGTAAAACAGGGCCAGTCAGCGTGCTTGTCTGGCTGAGTCTTGCACCTGATCAATACAGTCTGTCCTATCTTCTTATATCTTCTTATTAAATCTTTTTCTTAATTCTCTCTCTGCATAATCTCACTCTCTATCCTGTGTGTGTGTGTGCTGCAAGGACTAGGTGCCAGCTACCAGTGAGACCTGTATGCGTGTGAGTAAAAATTGGTGCCAGATACTGGAGTCAGACCAGGGGTGTGGGTGCCCCTGACCTGTGGTGTCAGCTACAGGAGTGAGTGGGGTCCTAGTGTCAATGACTGGAGTGAGTAGGGGTCTTTAACCTCCAGCCATGTGCTGGGAATGGTGCGCGTCCCAAAACCAGGTATTAGGGGGACAGGTGTGAGCGAGGCGAGTGAGAGGGTCAGTGCTGGCGGCTGTAACAGGACCACAGGATACAACCCGTGTGCCAGATGTCGGTTGCTGGGAGAACTGAGTGCCTGTATCTTCCCCAGACCTGGTGTGCATGGGGTATGCATGTGTATTAGCTGGCAAACCTCAATCTGGACCAGCTGGCAAGTAGGGGGGGCCTTGGGTCGGGGCAGGAGTATTAGGTGGGTGAAGGGTCCATGCTGGTATATGGGGGACCCACGAGTGTGGGGTGCTGTGGGACAAGTGTGTGAGTGCTGCGTATGTGCAGCGAGCACCAAGCTGGACCAACTGGTGAAGAAGGGACCTGTGGGATAGGTAAGGGGGCCCAGGATGTGGGCAGGGGTGCCAGACACACAGAGGGGCCATACCAGTACCTGGGATATCCACAAATGTGCGTGTGCTTGTGAACCTGGAGAGTGTCATGTGTGTGCTTGCTCTAGTGACTTTCTGCCTCTGCCAGGTCAAGAGGAGGAGGGGACTTGGCTGTCTGTGCTTGCGTTTTATGTGAGTCCTCTATGTAGATGCTGTTGAAGGCAGCACCTTGTCTACATCAGTCTGTGTGACCGGCCATGTCAGTGTCCTGCTTGTGTGTCCATGTGTGTCTGTGTCTCTGGAATATGTGCTCAGCTTCACTACCGATTGAACCTGCAAACAGGAAAGTGGCAGCCACATCCCTCAGCCTGGGCAGAGACCTCAGGTTCCTGGGTCCCTGGGCTGGGCTCCAGCAGCTGGGCAGGAGAGGTCCTAGGCAGGAGTGGCTGGAGGAGGCGGCTGTGCTCTAACATCACTTAAGTTTGGTCCATCAGCTGTGCTCAAGACATATGCTGGCACAGACAGCCTCCCTTCTACTCTGGAGGTTTGGTACATGTAAGGTAGTCAATCCAATACCTAATCGGTAGATGCTCCAGCCCTTTTCTATATTTAGACCCAAAATGCTTACCTGCATGCAACCTTGCACATTCTTCCTTTGAACACACCACAAAATAGTTCTTATGCTCTAACTGATGTCTTGACTACAGCAATTGTCCTCACAGTCTATTCAATCCTATTACTCATTTTTCTTTAATTACAGCCTCTCTTTGACTGACTAGATTGCTTGTGATTCACAGGAGTCTTGTGCCTCATGTGCCAGAAGCTCAGAATTCCCACCCCTGCCAAAGATCACTGACCTACATATCCTTTTCTTTGCCTTTTTATTAGAGGACGGAAAATGCCAAGTTTTTCTGTGTTTATACAGCACCCAGCACAACTGAGTCCTGTTCCATTAAGTACTCTTTTGGTGATTTGACGCAACATAATTGCCCATTAACATTAATAACAACAAAGACAAATAAATTCTAATGTCATTTTGAGTTTCCTTTTGGTTAAACAACTTAATATCTGTTCCATTTTTATCACCACCCACAGGATCTTGTAAAAAGAATATTCAAACATATTTTAAAAATTCAAACACAAAATAAATGATGCATCACACTGGTATACTCTTACTTTTCCTGATACTTTTTTAAATAACACATAAGGAACATTACATTTACTGCATTGTACTTTACTCTTTAATTTTCACACATTTTCCATATTTTAAAAATCCTCGTGTGACAAGCACACTGAAATAATTTTAGATGTCTAAGAATTAAACATCATATTTTCTATATGATGTTGGCTAACTTACCACAGATTATCTCAACCAATAGAACATTAAAAGCAATGTGTTTGTTGTGATACAGAAGTGGGAAAAGAAAGAAGAGTACCGATAATTTTTCATTTATTTTTATCTACAGAATGCAGCAATCCACAATCTGTTCTTAAAAAATGGAAAGCATTTAATTCCCCAGGATGTTGTCAAAGGCTTTTGCTGAACTCCAGTCACTTCTCTTTCATGTTATGAAGTTTTAATCCATTATAGTCAGACCACAGAAATCAGACATCATTTCCTCTTGTCTCTCTTCAATATAATTGCATATTTTTAGTAGAAAATTCAAACCTCTATCATAATACTTATCATTTAATTTAATGGACATTAGAATTATTAGTTCTATTATTACTATTATTATTATTATTAATAGTAATAGAGAAGCCAAATCTTTTATATCATGTTTGATGTGCAAAATGGGTGATATTCAGCAGTAGAAGTTCACAGTGAACTTCAGGATGGAACCCCCGTAATAAGAATTTAGGATGATAGTATTGGTACAGATAAAACAAAAACTTT
>NW_008824659.1:1148826-1149709 GCF_000699105.1 Pygoscelis adeliae
AAAAGCTAAGAGAAGTTTCAACTATCTTTTCAGTGTAAAAATATAATTTTCTATACATCCTTGAATTTCCTGAAAGGAAAATTTATATAATGGCATAACAAATATTATTACCATTGCTGGGTAGAACTTGTGGACAAATATAGATATGTTTTGGATAACCATGTACTATTTTGGAATAAAATTAAACTCCTAAGCTTTTTACAATTCATCCATCCTTACCTGAACAATTATCCATTAGACGTGTTCAAAATGGATTTGCATAAAATTCAGGAACTTACTACTTGTAACAATTTATTAAAAATACTCTCTGTAACAACTGCCCTTTAATGAAAATCTGAAGTAACTTTTACTGTAAGCATCAAAACCCAGAAATTCTTGCTGTATGATGTTGGGGGCAGGGGAGGGGGGACATGACACCCAGCTGGAAAGCAGCTTGGCAGAAAAGGACCTGGAGGTCTTGGTGGACATGTGGTTGAACATGAGCCAGAATTGTGCCCTTGCAGCAAAGAAGGTGAACGGCATCCTGCGCTACATTAGACAAAATATTGCCAGCAGGTTGATGCGGGGTGATCCTTCCCCTTTACTTAGTGCTGGTGAGGCCACACCAGAAGTACTGTATCCAGTTCTGGGCTCCCCAGTACAAGAGAGGCGTGGACATACTGGACAGAGTCCAACAAAGGACCACACAGATGATGAAGGGACTGGAGCATCTCTCCGGTGAGGAACGGCTGTGAGAGCTGGGACTGTTCAGCCTGGAGAAGAGAAGGCTCAGGGGGATCTTAGAATCATAGAATCATAGAATCATTAAGGTTGGAAAAGACCTCTAAGATCATCGAGTCCAACCATCAACCCAACACCACCATGCCCACTAAACCATGTCCCT
>NW_008824659.1:1151136-1152281 GCF_000699105.1 Pygoscelis adeliae
GCACTCTCGGGTGGATCCCATCCAGCCCCATAGACTTGTGAGCATCCAGGTGGCGTAGCAGGTCGTTGACTGCTTCCTCTTGGATTATGGGGGGTTCATCCTGCTCGCCATCCCTGTCTTCCAGCTCAGGGGGCTGAATACCCTGAGGATAACTGGTCTGCCTGTTAAAGACTGAGGCAAAGAACGCATTAAGTACCAAGAAGGCATTAAGTATCTTATTAATGTATATAAATACCTGAAGGGAGGGTGCAAAGAAGCTGGAGCCAGACTCTTCTCAGTGGTGCCCAGTGACAGGACCAGAGGCAATGTGCACAAACTGAAACACAGGAGGTTCCCCCTGAACATCAGGAAACACTTTTTCACTGTGAGGGTGACTGAACATTGGCACAGGTTGCCCAGGGAGGTTGTGGAGTCTTCATCCTTGGAGATATTCAAAAGCCACCCAGCCATGGCCCTGGGCAAGTGGCTCTAGGTGGCTCTGCTTGAGCAGGGGGTTGGACCAGATGAGCTCCAGATGATCAGAGGTCCCTTCCAACCTCAACCATTCTGTGATTCTGTGGTGTTTGTGGTGAGGAATAAGTTTGGGGTTTTTTTCCAATAGTTAGCACAGAGACCTTCATTTATGCTATGTCTTTAGAAATGCATTTGTTGAAAAAACAGTAAAAGCACTTTCAGGCTCCCCAACATCTATTTACTTGCTAAAAACAAAAAACTTCTCCCTATTTTATAATTGTATGAGACTAATGTAGTTTTGAATTTGAGGGACCTACACATATATTTGACCTTAAACATGGAGTTAAGCATTTGCTGAATAGTGACAAACATACACTTAAGGAGATAGGCAATTGCTTTGCCATTCAAAACAAAAACCAAAACAAAACAAAACACTGTGTTATACCATCTCTTGTTAGGCGCATCATTCTACAGTTTCTTTTGTGGAGTAAGTCTGCAACTTTTCTTATTTTTTCTGTTGCTGTTTTCACATACTGAAAAGCAATGACTGTCAAATATTCTTTATTATCTGTTTGCCTTTTTTCTTCTATATACATTTCACTTCACCTGTGCATTTGACTTCATTACGGAAGTTCCCTGCACATATATGCACTGTGCATATCTTAATGCTGCAGAAAACTGGAGCAAGGAAG
>NW_008824659.1:1152315-1170680 GCF_000699105.1 Pygoscelis adeliae
CGACAGTATTTCTTCAAGATAGTATATTACATCTTTGATTTATAATCTGCATCGATTGACAGTTGATTTTTAAGGTGGTGATAAAAATCTGAGGCCTGACTGCCTAAGAGAAACTGTCACACTCTTTGATATCTCAAGAATGACACTCAGTTTCCTCCGCTCTGAGAAAACTCGCATGTTAAGACTCTTAAAAATACACTGCCAAACACTTCTCTGTGTGTGAGGCAGGGGAACTGAATAAAAAAGGACCACAGAAGGCAAAGGATGAGCTTCATTTCAATAGCCTGTGAGTTTTTTCACTGCTGCATTTATTTAACAGAAGTACAATTATCATTCTGCACTTGGACCATCCTACAGAAATTTAAAAATAAATATGAATAGCTACATTCTTTGAAAGAATATCTTTAAAAGCTGAGGGGGATTTTTTGAAAGATTTAATTCACCGGTATATTTATGGCCTTGTACTATGCTTTGACCATAAGCAACAAGACTTCACCTTTACAGTTTTCAGATGAATATTAACTGAAACAAATCAGAAATGAGGACGTTTCCACAAAGAAAGGCCATTATGTCCCTCACTGGCTCTCTAGCTAGGTCATGCATGTAACTTATACTTATTGGAGCCCTCTTTCCATCTCTTGGGTGTTTCTTTTTAAGTAAGATGGAGAATTATATACTTGCTAAGTGCCAAAGGTCAAAGATAAATATGCAGAGCAGCAGAACATTGTGCAAATATCTAACTGTGCAATCACTGTAGACTTTAAAATAGATTTTCTGTGTCTCTCAGCTGCCTAGCTACATGAAAGTAGTTAAGACAGCAAAGAAAAACAGTTGACACTGACAATCCACTCATTTAGCTTGAGCTACTGCACATAAAGAAGTACTTCTCCAATAAAAGCAAACACAAGCATCTGAACATCTAGTAAAAAGAGATTGTAGAAGTACGAAATAACCTTGGATTCTTTTTTTACCTTTGTAAGACATTAGTAAGCAGTTCAAACACGTACTGAGGCATTGGCACTGACACCCTCCTACTTAAAAATTGATCCATTAGTTTAACAGCACAATGCATACAATGATGTGGTGAAGTTTGTGGATATATGGCATAAGCCTGGCATGCCTTATTTGAAAGAGTCCTGATTAGCATGCAGCTGATCCAGTTTCAAAATGTTATACGTGTTTCCTAGTACTGGGAAACCACACTTCTTCAAATCTACCTTCCAGAACCAGGATTACTAAAACACTCATAATCTTCCCTTTAGTACTCCTCCATACAGAAATTTTCCGTAACAATAGACAACACCAGGCATTTCATATGGAAGATAAAGCTGCTGCGAACATTTTGGAAATTCAGTGAAAACATAAAGTATTCACTCTTTTGAATACACAACAAAATAATTCAAATTTTTATTCCCCCTGTGGAGCACACGTTCTTTATAAACCAAAGACAAATTTTCCTACAGAGAAATGAAGAAAACCTCAGGCATGATCATGATTTCCTAAATAAAAGATGAGATATATTGAATAAAAAATATGAAAGACATTAAATCCAATCTTACACATGGTGTCACAAGTTATTAGTCCTTAATCATATTTCAGAATGTTTTGCGTTATTTTTGGGGTGGGGGGATTTTTTCCCCCTCAAAAATCCTGTTATATGAGCCTATTTATTTTGCCAGTAAATAACATCAAACCTATATTTAGAAACAAAACTCTTTGCTGAAATGTGAATTTTCCAAAATTTCATGGAAAGGCATTTTTGTCCATCTCTCAGAAATGAGTAGGTATGCAAGCACGTGCCTGTGATCACAGAAGGCCAAGAACAAAGTTTTGTTACAGAGTCTTTCAAAAATATATGGTCCCTCCCCAACACAGACTAGCACCATTTTCTGCTTAAGTTCTCAATATCTTTAACTGGGCTGCTTTCATCTACAGGACATTGCAAAATGGTAGTATGCAGTGATCAGATACCCCCTTATGCTAGAACCTATAGGCAGGGAAGTGGTGGGTCATATGCAATAGGAGAGCATTGCTCCTGCATTATACAGATATGTTTCTGTCTTTTGCAGAACTTTGTATCCTTTGCAAATGAGAGAGTAGTGAAAAGGAGCTGGACGAGTTGATCCTTCTCTGCTCTATAGTAGCAAAGAAATGGCAGGAAGAAGATGAAAGGAAAACACAAAAGGATCAATCCTGCAAGGCACAGAGCTTTTGCTGAAGTTGTTGAGTGCCCTTGTTAATCTCAGCTACAAGTGAAAGTGCTCAACAGCAGTGACAGAATTGGGCCTTTACAGAACTCTAACAGTGTAATAGGAAAGATTTGCTAGAAAGAAAACAACTTCATAAATAGGAAAATAGCACACAGGATGGAAAAGGACATGGTATTTCAAGAACAATAATGCCATTACAAGCAACACCAATAAGTAACACTAAGTTGATACGAGGGGAATGAAACATAATCAGGGCTCACAACAGTAGTTTTTTCATGTATACAGTACAAGAGGTGTGTCACATTTGAAGATCACTAATTATTAATAAACTCTAGCTGACTCTGTCTACAACATCCAAAATCCAGGGACATCAACAAATTTAGATTAAAAATGAAAATACACTTTCTTTTGTGAAGGAGGTATAAACTGATAAAGGACATGATTCTCCTGTCACATCAGCTCTTCCTGTGTTTGACTCTGATGACTTTAATAGTTCAGTTCCTTGTTTGCACTGCTGACACTGGAAAAAAGACTGATGCTCAGTAATTCTGTAGGGCAGAGAATGCAGACATATTCTACCCATATACCATGAGTTGCCCTACAATATCTTTCCCATGAAATTTTTCAGTGTGTATCTCTAAGCTTTAGAATACATCATTTATTGGAGATTTGAGATGTGGAGAAAATCCTTGCAATCTGGATTTTAAAAGGGAGATGTGCTGCAGGATAGAATCCAGTTGTGGGTCTCAATAATTGAACATTCATTGTATGTAGTGAAAGCAACAAGGCAAGTATCAGGGCATTTGACATGTTTTCTGTGTTTCTCATCTTTTTCACTCAAGGCAGCATCACTCCTGTGAATAGCATAACATTTGGATAAAGAGCTCATTGAAGACTGCAAAGAGCCTGGTTTTCTGGAATGGAAAGAAAAAAAATTGCTCTCATGAATAGATCTTTTTCTAAGAAGGGCTCAGGTTACTTCCCTTTCCTTTGAGCTAGTGAGTGTCACAAAATAAGTCAACTTGATTCAGGCAGTTGGGTTTCACTGGCCCAGTGAATGACATGCTTTATCCTTTCTTTGACTATAAGGGACACATAACGAGGTAGGTCCTTATTAGTCATTCAAGTGAATTTCAGCCAAAAATATGTCTTCTCAATATTTGCAAAGAAATGTATTAGCAAGCTAACATGATATTTCCCTTGATTTATTTTGTACCTGTTCAGCAAATAGGTATAGAGCAAAACTGTTGCCTGCATTTGAAAAAGGAAATACAAACTTTTAATTTACAGAACATTTCAGTCTGATTCTCTTACTAATATTAGCCTGTGACGATTCTTAATCAAACATCCCACAGGGTACAAATGAACCCGTTATTTCAGCAGACTGTGTGTGTCTTCCTACAGACAGTAGTCTGGATGGAATCCACTTGTAGTTGCTTAATATTTTGGGTATCTTGCATTTCTAACTCTGACCAGCTTGTGAAAGCATAAGAACAAGATATTATAGAATCATAGAATCATAGAATCATAGAATCATTAAGGTTGGAAGAGACCTCCAAGATCATCGAGTCCAACCATCAACCCAACAACACCACGCCTACTAAACCATGTCCCTAAGTGCCTCATCTACACGTCTTTTAAATAATTCCAGGGATGGCGACTCAACCACTTCCTTGGGCAGCCTGTTCCAATGTTTAACCACTCTTTCAGTAAAGAAGTTTTTCCTCACGTCCAATCTAAACCTCCCCTGGCACAACTTGAGGCCATTTCCTCTCGCGCTATCGCCAGTTACTTGGGAGAAGAGACCAACACCCACCTCACTACAACCTCCTTTCAGGTAGTTGTAGAGAGCGATGAGGTCTCCCCTCAGCCTCCTTTTCTCCAGGCTAAACAACCCCAGTTCCCTCAGCTGCTCCTCATAAGACTTATTCTCCAGACCCTTCACCAGCTTCATTGCCCTTCTCTGGACACTCTCCAACACCTCAACGTCCTTCTTGTAGTGAGGGGCCCAAAACTGAACACAGTATTCGAGGTGCGGCCTCACCAGTGCCGAGTACAGGGGCACGATCACTTCCCTACTCCTGCTGGCCACACTATTTCTGATACACACCAGAATGCTATTGGCCTTCTTGGCCACCTGGGCACACTGCCGGCTCATGTTCAGCTGGCTGTCAACCAGCACCCCCAGGTCCTTTTCCGCCAGGCAGCTTTCCAGCCACTCTTCCCCAAGCCTGTAGCGCTGCATGGGGTTGTTGTGGCCGAAGTGCAGGACCCGGCACTTGGCCTTGTTGAACCTCATACAGTTGGCCTGGGCCCATCGATCCAGCCTGTCCAGGTCCCTCTATATTCTATATATATATAGAATATTCTAGAATTGCAGATACATAGTCTAAATCATGTGGAGCCAACAACCAGAAACTGATATCTAATGATAGTTGTAGTCTTTTGGGATTATTTATTATGTTAATAATCCCAGCCACTTAATCCAACCATTTCAGGACAGATTAATCTTGACTACTTTTACTGCTTACTACTTACCCACTTACTATATCTATCTACTTACCGCTATCTAACTGTGTAGGTTCTTGTAGAGTCAATGGAGAGAGGATGGATAACCATACCTTAAAGTAGATGTTTAGTTAGTGCTTTAAAATCAGGTCTTTAACTTATCCCTCCATTCAAGGGTGTTTATTCTTTAAGTGATGCAAATATATTTCATGTATCATTCTCTTCAAGTGCTCACTGAAATGTTATGCTTCTCTAATGTTATGCTTCTTTTTCTGGGAACTGTGATTTGATCACAGCTAAGCAGAGGGATACTCAGTTACGTTATATGCCTGCAATGCAAGAGAATGTGTTTTTCAAAATCTACTGCCAAAAGTATTCTTCTGATACATTCTTTCCTTTTTATATCTATGCTAAATTAAAGAATGTAGTGACAAGTGTAGCATATAACTAAAGCTTGGCATGTTAAGCATATTAAATAGTAAGCTGTTTCTTAGGACCATGCAATGTTATTAAAACATTACAGGAATAATAGAAAACAATACTTTTGTGGGAGGAAGAAGAGTTAGGGTATCATGGAATTTATAAAGTGTTTTTTTTTTAATTTAGAAAATTATAATTTTAGGAACTTTTAAATTCTTTACTCTTCCTTTCATCATGTCGATTTAAATATTTTCATCTATCCTTTTACCAAAGGGATTTTGGTATATATTACCAAATATATGCCTGATAATTGAATTATTTTAGTTTTCTCATTAATTAAATGCACTAAAAATAAATGCAGTTTTAAAGTCAGCATCTCATATTTAGATTCATTTCAGCATTTTACTGAGATGCATGATTAATTTCAAAATCTGCTCTGAATCCATGAATCCCTTAGTCATTCCAAATGGCTACTCTTTGTTCTCTTTGTAGTTGGTGGAGAAAATGAGTTTTTTGTGTTTTATGATTCATCAACTCTATTTTAAATGTCATCTTCAGTTAAAGATGTATCATTTCCAAACTCCATTGACTATATTAACTAGGTTGGCTCATTCAGATATAAACGCCTGTGTTATAGATGTTTTCAGTGTTTGTTATGACAAACTAAGAAGTGTGTCTGGCATATTGAACATCGATACAGTCTAAGGCCTTATTTTTCCAATAGTATTGAACTGTAAGATTCTGAAAATACTGACCTGCAATCTCAGAAAATATTTTCAGCTCTTGTACATGGCATATATTTAAACCACTAGTCTTTTTGCTTTTCATTTCACAATACTTTTAAGACCAAACTTTTTCTCTTTGACTTGACAACAAAAGTTTCATTCATCTTCTCTCTTACTTAGCAAAATATCCTTCATATTAATCTTCCCAATACTCACCAGCTCAAACAAAATGGAGCTGCTGAGTACTCCAGGTGCTGTCCCAGCCCTTGATCTGACCATATCATGTTCATTGTCCCTTTCCATTTGCATCTTCTTCGGGGCACAGAGTTGAAGTTTTTTTATTATCTCTCCTTTCTTTCTTTACATCACCTTTTTAAATTTTTGTTTTCCCTCTGATTCCAGTTTTGGTATCTTCTCAGGTATCTGTAGTGCTCCTCACACTTAAATGCTCTTTTATGTCATAAAGCTCAAGAAAAGCTAGCGAAACCACCTACTTCAGTACTGCAAATCACTGAAGTAATAGAAAACATTTTTCTGTAAGATCTGGAAAATTTAGTCTGTTTTTCTTCCCCAATTTTGCAAAATCTCCCCAGATCTCAAACATTCCTATAGTGGTTCCTTAATTCAAATTTGATTTCGAAAACTGTTGGTCATCATTTTTACTTACTTTATAAAATAATATATTTTAGTTAGTTACAGGAGAAAGGGGTTATGGATAGGTGTAGCAGGCTTATCCTGCTATGGATGCTATCTATGGGCATAAACAGGATGATGGATAATATAGCATATTTTAACATTAAAATAAAAAGAAACTTAGTCAAACAACCAGAGAGGATAAACAAGAAAGTATTTGCCTATTGGTATCTCCTGTTACTTGGATCTCATTGCATGCTTTATTATTTTACCCCTTTCCTATTATCTCCCCTTTCTGCATCTCTGTTTTTTTTTATTTTACACCCTTCAGACCAGATATGAGTTAAAGCTAACTTTAATGTTCTGTGCTAACTTTGTTTTGCAGAAGCCTAGCATATTTTAAGTATTATTGCATCAGAGGTATATGATAACTGCTAACAATAATGAGAAAGAAATACATGAATGAATATGAGTTTCTCATCACGAATGTTTTTTAATACAAACAGTAAACAGAAAAAAATTAATAGAGCTTGAAGATAACAGCTTCAACAAGCAGATGGCTTAAACCATTGAAACAGACTTGCTATATTATAAAAATGCAAAAATAACAGAAGTTACAGTTACTAAATTAATAAAATTAGACTATTTGTTTAAAATATGCTATCATTAACATATTAACAGTTATTAATTTATTTGTCAAACCAGCAATAGCAATAGAAATAGTAATAATACAAATTGCCTTCCATCAAACCAGCCTATATACTATACAAAGTCCAGAATCTCCAAAGTATAGGCCTCTATTACCTCAAGAGTTCACATCATAGAATCGGGGTACAGGATTTACCCCAGATTTAAGTATTTATGGTCAGATTCTTTAATACCCAGCATTATCTCATGTATTTCATGTGAGAAACAGCAGGGTACAATCCGTCATGAGCTATATTATTACAATCTTTAACCAATGTTATTGTTGATATTTTGTTAAAACTTTCAGAAAGTCCTGTAGAGTTATGATGATACCTGGAATACGTCATGCTTTTTGTACCCCATGATTGATATACCTTTGTCAAATCTAATGAAGGTCAAATAAAATAAGTTTCTTATACGTTTAGTTAAGGATTGACATTATTTAAATTTATTGCAAAAAAGAGGAACTGGAATATTTCAGATTAATTAGTCTGATGATCATCTATTATTGCACAATTTGAAAAGCATTAAATTACTTGTAATCATATTGAAATCATATTGCCAATTACTTGCAATCATAAAAAACCCACATATTTTCTCCTTTCCTATTACAGAAACATGTGTTTGTCATTTAGAGCTTAATTTGTTGCTGTTTTATTCCTCTTTTACAGTACTACAACTCTAATGAAATGAAATTAACACACTGCTTCAGCACAGTTCTCAAATACGTGCCTAAATTTCAGCAGTCAGGTAAATATCGTGCTGAATCGGAGCCTTTATTCTCAGAGTCTGCTTAAACTCAAAGATGTTCTTTAAAAAAAATTCCACTTCGGAACAAGTACAAGCTAAAAGCAATGCATATTATTGGATGCTGTCAGAAATAGCATATATCTATTGCAGGCTCAGGGAAATCAATCACTGTGAGTTCCTGCCATACTTGCCCCCTTGCAGCTCATAACACATGCTAAGCCCAAGTGGTCAGGCACATTGTACTGCTCACACGAGATGTTTGAGAACATTGTCACGTGTAGAAAAACAGTATAATATTAAACATTCTGCATCATCCCTGTTTTTTTGAAAATAAAAACAATTCTTTGTGTAAGGAAGATACAAGTTTGACAACTTGTGGCACGATCCAAGAGGCTGAGCAGTAAATGACTGCTGAATATTGCATGAACTTACAAATGTGGCACAAGAGCATCAGTGTAGCAGCAACACAACTTAACCTTTAAGACTGAGGAAATTTAAACTACTTCTCATTTCACTACTTATTTTTTATATTTCCAATAACTATTTTACACTTTCCCCGTTTTTATTCTCCTACTTTCTCCCTCTGACACAGTTGAGTCCTGGCTCTGGATTTTGTACATATATACACATATGCAAACAGACTCACAGACATGATTCATTCTACCATGTGATGATATTCTTTGTTATGGAAACTAAATGGACTACTATTTTCAGCACAATTGTCATTTAAGTGTTAGCAACCTGAAAAAAATAATCACATGTTCTGTAGTTCAATACTTCTGTATAAAGTGGACCTCCACTTGAGAACAGAAACAGAAAGATGTCTGACTGTGTCATGGTTTAACCTCAGTTGGCAACTGAGCACCACGCAGCCGCTCGCTCACTCCCCCCGCAGTGGGATGGGGGAGAGAATTGGAAGGGTAAAAGTGAGAAAACTCGTGGGCTGAGATAAAGACAGTTTAATAGGTAAAGCAAAAGCCGCGCACGCAAGCAAAGCAAAACAAGGAATTCATTCACTGCTTCCCATCGGCAGGCAGGTGTTCAGCCATCTCCAGGAAAGCAGGGCTCCCTCACGCTTAACGGTTACTTGGGAAGACAAACACCATCACTCCAAACGTCCCCCCCTTCCTTCTTCTTCCCCCAGCTTTATATACTGAGTATGACATCCCATGGTATGGAATATCCCATTGGCCAGTTTGGGTCAGCTGTCCTGGCTGTGTCCCCTCCCAGCTTCTTGTGCACCTCCAGCCTTCTCAGTTGGTAGAGCACGAGAAACTGACAAGTCCTTGACTAATGTAAGCACTACCTAGCAACAACTAAAACATCGGTGCCTTATCAATTTTGTTCCCATCCTAAATCCAAAACACAGCACTGTACCAGCTACTAGGAAGGAAATTAACTCTACCCCTGCCGAATCCAGGACAGACTGGAACTATAATTTAAAATTATCATAGACTTAGATTATATTGTTGCCGAGGTACCAGACAGATTGACCATTTGGAGCATTTGTTTTGCCAGTCCAGCAATGTAGACATGAGAGCATTTATTCAATTGTAATCTCCCAACAAAAATCTCACAACAAAGGATTAAACTGGAATGAACCAATATATGTGTATTTCAAGTAATCAGTCAGGTGTTTTTTTTAATTAAATATAACTAGCTGGGCCTGAGATTCTTGCTTTATGCCACTCAGAGGGAAACTAAGAACTCCAGAACTATTAATCTGAAAGCTTCCTTTTATTTTATGAATATTTTTACCTGAAACATCTGTGTTCTGAGTGCACATAAGAATTCCAAGGCACATATGGGAACTAGTTATCACTATCAAAATAATATAAATGGTAGAAGACCATCCATTTGCCAAGCCCTAGTGGACTGCATGTGATGGTCAAACACACACACACGTGCACGCACACACACACACATATATGCAGGTTACCTACCTGAGGTCCTGAGGGCCTGCAGCAGATCTGCCTTCCATTGACTAGTAAGTTATATCAATGTCAAGGAAGCATTTGTAATAGTTAAGCTCTGAAATGAAGCCAGATGACAAAAATAAATCAACTGTATTAACCATAGAGGCAAGAGGGATTTAGAAACAAATTTGGCAAAGAAAGCTTTAACATGTAAAGCAGAAAGAGTATGGACATAAGCTCCTCATCACACATCAGTGTGAGAGGAAGAGAAAGAGTTGCATAGCCCAAAGTTGAAAAGGAACATTTTGTGTACTACAGTATATAGAAATGTAGACTCATAGAATCCATTCCTTTGCCTGCAGATGGATGATGAACCAACTGACAGCTTACGGATAAGGATTAAAGAGAAGGCAGGTAAGAGTGACATTGTAGTGGGTGTCTGCTACAGGCCAGCTGACCAGGAAGAACGAGGGATGAGACCCTCTACAGACCAATAGGAGCAGCCTCACGTTCACTGGCCCTGGTCCTCACAGAGGACTTGAACTACTCCAGTATCTGCTGGAGGGACAACATAGCAGGACATAAGCAATCCAGGAGGTTCCTGGAATGCATTGATGACAAATTCCTCCTCCAAGAGATAGAGGAGCCAACAAGGAGAGGTACTCTGCTGGACCTCATACTCACCAACAAGGAGGGGCTCAGTGGGGATGTAAAGGTCAAAGGCATCCTCATCTGCAAGGGCCATGAGATGGTGGAGTTCAGTAACCTGAAGGGAGAAAGAAGTGTAAAAAGTAAGCTCACAATCCTGGGCTTCAGGAGAGTGGACTTAGGCCTCTTCAAAGATCTGCTGGGAAGAGTTCCTTGGGATAAGACCATGGAGGGAAGATGGGCCCAGGAAAGCTGGTTAATATTCAAGGATTACCTCCTCTAAGCTCAAGAGCTGTCCATCCCAATGAGTCAGACAAAAGTACCAGGTGGCCTGCATGGATGAACAAAGATCTCCTAGCCAAACTCAGACACAAAAAGGAAGCATACAGCAGATTAAAGCAAAGATGTTTAACTTGTGAGGAATGCAGACACATTATCTGAGCATCCAGAGATGAGGTTAGGAAAGGTAAAGACCAACAGGAATTGAATTTGACAAGGAATGGCAAATGATCTGGCAAAGACAAGAATGGCTTCTATAAGTACATAGGTGACAAAAGGAAGGCTAGGGAAAATGTGGACCCACTGCTGAGACAGGGGACCTGGATACACAGGACATGGAAAAGGTTGTAGTACTGAATTTCTTCTTTGTCTCAGTCTTTACTAGCAAGACCAGCCTTCAGGGATCCCAGGTTCCAGAGACCAGGGGAAAAGTCTAGAGCAAGGAAGACACACCCTTGGTAGAAGAGAATCAGATCAGGGAGTACTTAAGCAAACTGGATGTGCATGAGCCCATGGGCCCTGATGGGAGGCACCCACAAGTCCTGAGGTTGCTGGCTAATGTTGTTACAAGACCACTCTCTAGAAATCTTTGATTGATCATGGTGGCTAGGAGAAGTGCCTAAAGACTGGAGGAAAGCAAATGTCTTCCTATCTTCAAGAAGGGCAAGAAGGAGAACCCAGGGAACTAGAGGTCAGTCAGCCCCACCTTGATCCCTGGGAAGGTGATGGAGCAGCTAATCCTGGAAACCATTTCCGGGACCTTGACAGGCTAGAGAAATGGGCTGACAGGAACCTCATGAAGTTCAATAAGGGGAAGTCCTGCACCTGGGGAGGAATAACCCCATGCACCAATATATGCTAGGGGACACCCAGCTGGAAAGCAGCTCTGCAGAGAAGGACCTGGGGGTCCTGGTGGACAACACCTGACCATGAGTCAGCAACATGCCCTTAGCAAAGAGGGCCACCTGCCTGTTGGGTTGCATTATGCAGAGCATTGCCAACATCAAGGGTCATGATCCACAAGTTGAAACATGTGAAGGATGTAGACCAGTTATCCAACCATGTCTCTCCAATTTGGCTGTACAGATACTGTGGGAGACTGACAAAAATCTTGCTAAATTCAAGGTAAATCCCATCCACTGCTCTCCCCTCATCTGTAGAGCTAGTCAGCTCATCATAGAAGGCAATCAGGTTGGTAAGGTATGACTTACCCTTGGTCATGCTGGCTGTTTGCAGTTATCCAGTCCCTCATGTGCTTGGCCACAGCTTCTAGGAAGATTTGCTTCTTAACATTCCTAGAGACTGAAGATAAGCTGGTCATTATCTGCTTGCCTTTCTTCAGGGTAAGCTTGATATCTGCCTTTTTCTATCCATCAGGAACCTTTTCCAGTCATCATAAACTTTTGAAAATGATAAAAAGTAGACTCATAACAGTATCAAACAAACCCCTCAGCACCCTTGGATTCATCTTATCTGGTCCCATGGACTTGTGTATGCTCATCTTGCTTAAGTGATTCTTAACTTGAGCTTCCTCTAATGTGGGTAATACTTCACTCCTACAGACTGTCACCAGCCACAGAAAACTGGGAATCTGAGGGTATACTTTAACAGTAAAAATGTCACTTCTATTAGAAAGTGTAAGGGGAAAAAAAAATGAAGAAAACAAACTGGTGCACAGATTGTGTTTATTCTGCATGATTATACTCCACCATGTGAGAGTCATCACAGCAGTTAAAGAAGGTGTAAAGAATCTACATCCAAAAATGAATTTGTGCTGTAAAAGAATGAAAATAAATGCAACTAGTACATTTAGTGGACTCATTGCACATCATCCTTATTTTGGCATGCATCTCTTTAATTACATTATGCAAAACAAAGGCAATCACAGAGGTGACAGCTCTCTTATCCTTCAGACTGTGTTCTACTTAGCATAAATCACAGTGTACTTTTAAATGTTTAGAGACAAAGATCTCCCAGACAAAGATCATTTGCTATATTATAAAGGAGAAAAATCAAAATTATTACTTTTATTTTAGCCTTTATTCTGCTATCATAACCACCACGAACTAATTAAAAACTGTTCCAAGAACATCGAGTCCAACCATCAACCCAACAACACCATACCCTACTTCTTCCTATTGAAGGCTTTGCTCCTCCAACAAGTTTTTTTTTTTTAATGCAGATGAGCAATGCTGAATAAACAATAAGCAGTATTTATTATTTTTGCTACTACCACTGTTCCAGAATTCAGATCCAGTGCTTTAACCAGCTCACCAAATGCCAGAACAAGCTCAATACCAGAATCATAGATACTCCAACCTTTCGAGTCAAAAAAGTGAATAAATGCTGTCTGAACCTTCAAACCTTCACTAAAGAAACACCATATCCCCTGTTTACTATTAGGGCTTTATAGCATCTATGACTCATGAAAAGGGTATCTCTCTAGGTGTGTGGTTTTATATCATGCTTGGATACCCATCATGCTAGAAAAGATAAATTAAAGTACACTATTGGAAACATCTACTTACATTACTTTGTTTTAAAAAGTAAAAATTGCAGTGTGGGTTACAGCACTGCCAGTGAAATTGAAATCACCTAAATACACTGTTGCCCATCTGCATGTCCCAGCTAGAGGTGATTATAAAACAAAGGCAATCACAGAGGTGACAGCTCTCTTATCCTTCAGACTGTGTTCTACTTAGCATAAATCACAGTGTACTTTTAAATGTTTAGAGACAAAGATCTCCCAGACAAAGATCATTTGCTATATTATAAAGGAGAAAAATCAAAATTATTACTTTTATTTTAGCCTTTATTCTGCTATCATAACCACTACGTGCTAATTAAAAACTGTTCTGAGTAGAGTACACAGTGTGGAGAGACATTCAGTTCTTCAATATATAAATTTGGATCTACTGATAATGGTCAAGAATATAACTTGGATTAAAATCCCTCTTTGACAGCTTATTGCCAAATAGAGTAAATATGTCAAAAGGCTGAGAATAAGATTGAGAAATTAACCTCTCTAAAGCTACTGGAATTTGGATCCACTTTTTTGTCTTCCACTGTCATCCCCTCATATATTCTTGCTTTTAGCTTTTGTGAAGAAGCTTCCCTAGCATTCTCAAGGTTGACTCAGTTTAGGACTTAACATATATAGGCAGTATTTTTTCCTGGAATTAATTAGGTAAAGAGAGTAGTTTTCATTATTATTTCCAGAAATTTATTTTTTTAAGCCAGAGGTGGCTAAAAAAAAACCCCTAAATCCTGCAGAAAATACTGTTTTCTTGTAATCAAAAATGTTTTGCAGAAATGTGTCATATTGATCACAAAATCAGTGTCAAAGGGAAGCCTTTTGACTTTCTCATTTATACCACTAGTGTAAAAACATTTCATTTCACTAATGTCAAAGTATTTTGTTTCACATTTATTATTTCATATTCATTTTGCATCTGAACATGTCTTTTAATTCTTCAGAATCAAATCTTTCATGCTTCTGAACAGATTTTTTTTGTGGCAAATTTCATTCCATAAAAAGACTTAAGTTTGAGTTGTTCATTCCAATTTGCAACAAAAGAGGATACAAAACCAGAAGGTTGAGTTTTTTACTTGCTCTGTTTACCATCAATTCATGCCTAACAAATATTTGGAAAAATATATGTTTCAAATTTTTCTCAGCTGGCAGCAGTGAGAGATGTAGCCTTACCTTCATTCTCACTTCACCCTTCCCTGTACTCAAATTCCACCACTGTGTAGATTTGTAGCTGTACCAGAAAGCCTTAGCATTCAGCAGTTACAACCTTTAGGATCTGTCTAGCTGTCTAAGGTTTAGTAACCTTAGTTAGTTTAGTAACCTATGCCTGTGGGTTTCTAAACAATTGTCACTTTCCCAGTGAACTACACTTAAATACAATTTGCTGAAGAGGGACTAACACCGTTCCTTTGGCCATTATAGGCAGGGGTTTTGATAGCATTCCAGGAAACCTTGCCACTGACAGATTGCTGATAGTTCTGGGAATAAAGTTCAGCTCCAGTACACCGGGCTTCCCAATACCTTAATGAAATTCCTGGAAGTGCCTTTTTAAAATAGAAGTATTTAACAGAACGACATAAAAACAGGAAAATGTAAGTAACATAGCTGAAATAGACATGTTTTTGCAAGTGCCTCAAAGTTCAGGGACATAATACTGAGAATGCCACTAATCTATCTCCACATCAGTAGCTTGTCTTCTAAATGCAAAAATGTATCTAAAAACAAAGGTATTACAGACTCATCCATCAGACACAGAAATATTCAAGCCAATAACTTAGATTTTCTAGGTGGATTATATTAGCATTATCTGAACATCTGCACACCTCAAAGGCTTATGTGATGTGTCCTCACCACACTCTTATAAGTTAACAAAATTCTGCTTCACCATTTTGCTGTTGGAGAGCTAAAGCACAACGAGGCACTGGGCACTGGTCCCCCATTAAAGCATTTATGTAAGGTGGTATTCACTGTTCACAGCACACATATCTCTTACATACTGGAAACTACTGAAGTCCACATCAGCCTGAAAACTGCAGAAGAGTGAAAGATTCATCATAGGGCTCTAGTATCTTGGGTAGGCACCCATACATTGGGGTAGATACTGGCCTGTTACAATTTGTGGTGCCAACTCAGTTAGGAGTGCCTTGAGGATGGGTACTAGTTCATCTCTTGCTTGGAAGATACAGAGGAATGCCCATGTTTCAGCCCCACCAAGACTTAAGGGTCATAGCTGTTCAACATCTCCAAATATAGATGATTCCAGGCATAGTCTGGAAAATGCCATCAAGCACCAAGGCAATTTTATTCACTGGTTGATAACTAAATTGGATTTAGGTGCTGAACATGGAAATTCTCATCTGCGCCCTATCAAGCTTAGGTATCTGGTCAAAGGCAACCTGCTATGCATACTGTAAAGAAAAGATTTGAACCAGTATCTCTCAGATCTGAAGAAAGTGACTTCACACTTCTAGATCAGGTATCCCAACAGTGTTTACATGCTGAATAGTGCTACCATGGCAAAATGCCTGCTGCCACCTGAAATATATTTTCAGAGAAGGATTCTGAAAAAATAAGATATCTGCATAGTTGGAGTGACATGCTTACAGGTGGAAAGAAAGGATGCTGTGTGCAATTTGCTGCTACAGTAAGGTATGGTGCAAAGAGAACTATTAAGGTAACTATCACACAGAAGGCTGAAGAACAGAACAACATAAACATCTTGCAGACTGGCCTCAAAACGCCTTAAGTGGGTCCCACCCACAAGGTTAAATTCAGAAGAAGTGTCAAGTATGGTAAAGAGAAGTCTGGTAGGAACTTTTTGTCTCAGAAAATATACCTCTCCTTGGAAGAGGTGCCCAGGAAAAGTTTGATATTTTTATCTTCCTGTTCAGGGAGCAGGAAAGCTGATGCAGACTCACACACAAGGCAAAACAGGAAGAGCTGTGCCAGGTAGTCCAGTGCTTATAGCTTATGGTTTTTTAACTCATTTTGCAAAAAAATATTGTTCCTGTTTTTCTATCCTGTCCATCTAACAATATGGTAAACATTATTTGACACTTGCATAGCATATGAATTTCTAAATCTTTGTACTTTGCTATTTTTATCACATGTAACTTCTTTAATGTATATGTCTTAAGTTCAGTGTGTACAACTATATAGATGCATCCACAGAAATGGATCATTCTGGGAACAGCTGGGGGCCAGGAACATTAACTGAGACCATGCAAATAGTTTTGCCAAACGAGGAGCCCCAAGTAATTCAGTCACAGGGAGCTGGGGAGTGAAAGTCAGATTCTGATCCCAAGACACAGCTCTGGTCAATGGAAAGTGCTGAATGGGATATTTCTTCTGGAAAGCCCATTTGTGAAACATCACAATGGAGTTTTTTATCAGCTCTTTGAAAAGAATCAAGCATCTCCCTCCTCCTACAAAGTGTCCCAAACCCTACCCACTTAATCATACTGTATTGGTTCATAGTTAGAAGCATTCTCTTGCAGTCACAGTAATTTCATGAGGTTTTTTGTTTGTTCTTCGTTGGTGTTATAAGCAAAGGCCAAAAATCTGTTGGGAAATCTTTGGGACAAATGGAACAGGTGAATAACTTCTCCAGCAGTACTTCACATTAGTTTCCACTGTTTCCACAACTCTAGCTCTAGGTGGATCTTTGTTGAATTCTGTCTATATGTATGTTTATTGAGCCTGGAATTCAGTATAGTAAAAGTCTGATTAAAGTAGTTTACTTTTTAAGAAGTAAAGTCAATGCTTTTATACCTATTCTGGTATGTTATATAGCCAGAGGAACCCTTAATAGATGTGCTAAGTTCTTTACAAAATGATGTTGGAAGAGGTAAAGGAACGTTCATGAATAGATAATTAGATTTAGGGACTATAGTAATTTTAATTATATTTATTTTGCTAATCAGAGACATTGGGAGTTGCATCCATTTATTGAGAGTTTGACAGGTTTTATCTAACAGCATTTTATAATTAAGATCATATATTAACTCCTTGCTTGAGGTAATAAATATTCCTAGGTTATTTAACATGGAAAGAAAGGTTTGTTACTCATCTGAAAGTAGGCAGACCATATTCTAGAGGAATAAATTTGTACAGCACCAACCCCTCCCCCCACAATTAAAACTAAGGTCTAAACGAGAAAAAAAAATCTTTGTTTAACATTTCGGGTTGGAGGACCAGAGGTTCTAGAGAAAAATCCTTCCACATATTATTTTGATCCAAACTGATATTAATTTTCTTTATTTTACAATGCCTTTCTAGAAGCCCAGCAGTTTCTAGAATCTAAAAGAAAGTTAATTTTGTCAGGAGAAAAAAAAGCTGTCTTTTTTTTTTTTTTCTTCTGCTGTCCTGCCTTGCCACACACTCACAAATATCATAGAATCATAGAATAGTTTGGGTTGGAAGGGACCTTTAAAGGTCATCTAGTCCAACCTCCCTGCCATGGGCAGGGATGTTTTCAACTAGATCAGGTTGCTCAGAGGCCCGTCCAACCTGACCTGGAATGTTTCCAGGGATGGGGCATCCACCACCTCTCTGGGCAACCTGGGCCAGTGTTTCACCACTGTCAGTGTAAAAAATCTCTTCCTTAGATCTAGTCTAAATCTACCCTCTTTTAGTTTAAAACCATTCCCCCTTATCCTATCACAACAGGCCCTACTAAAAAGTTTGTCCCATCTTTTTTATAAGCCCCCTTTAAGTACTGATAGGCTGCAATAAGGTCTCTCCAAAGCCTTGTCCTCTCCAGGCTGAATAACCCCAACTCTCTCAGCCTTTTTTCATAGGAGAGGTGTTCCATCCCCCTGATCATTCTTGTGGCCCTCTTCTGGACCTGCTCCAACAGGTCCGTGTCTTTCCTGTGCTGAGGGCTCCACAGCTGGACACGGTACTCATAGAATCATAGAATCATAGAATCATTAAGGTTGGAAAAGACCTCTAAGATCATCGAGTCCAACTGTCAACCCAACACCACCATGCCCACTAAACCATGTCCCTAAGCGCCTCATCTACACGTCTTTTAAATACTTCCAGGGATGGTGAC
>NW_008824659.1:1177623-1184039 GCF_000699105.1 Pygoscelis adeliae
TGCCTTGAGGGTCGGGTAGGATGAGTGCCCTTGACCTGTGCCCAGTTGCTGGGTTATGTATAGGCCGAGTCCCCCACTCAGCCCGTGGAATGCCCCTCCTTCGAAAAGACGCCCTCCCTGCGTGCCATCCCTCGCAAACTGCCATGCAAACTGCCGCGCCACGCCCTAGCTGACGTGCCACGCCCTGTTTGCCCATCCTGGTCGCAGCGCGACCTGGGGCTGCCTTTAGTGGGAATGGGGGGTGGCAGCCGTTACTCCTGGCCCTGCCCACACCTCGCCAGCCGCCCTCGTGAGAGCTGCCGGCTCCCAGCAGGTCTCTGCGCTCCCCTGTGGGTTCCCCGGCTCAGGAAACCCCCCTGTACGCTGCGATCCGCTGCTCTGCTGCAGGACGCACCTGCACTGGAGCTGATCGCCTCTGCGAGAGGCAACATAAGACAATAGTCAGCTATATGACAATAGCTGACTGAGTTAATGGTGCAAAAATGCCCAATTCACTTAGTTTGCTGAAGGATAGAAATATGCATGAGGGGAATCCACTAGTGTTTAACTTTGGACTAACATTCTACTATTGCCCACAGCCACATTGCACATCTTTGTAGAAATGAAGTGTTTATTTTTTTAAGTGCACTAATGCCATTCCAGAATGAAATTCCACATCTCAAATATTTCCTCTTTCTTCTTGCTGGATCCCCTCATGCATTTCACTATCACATATGATGACCATAAGGGCCATAGAAAAATGTAGGGATTCTAGTAGGAGTGAACCCCAATTTACTGAACCAGATTCACCAGCTGTTTGCATGGAGATTTCATTAGTGTAATCTGTCCTAAGGGTTGAGGGAACACCTGGCTTCTCCTGTGACCTGACTATGTAGTTGCTGTAAATTCCAGTCTCAGTGATACAAGTCAGGGACATAACCCACTAGACTATTCTTCCCAGTACCAATATCAAACAGCTAAGATAGCTCACATTCCTGATTCTTAATCTGAAAAATTGGAGTGCAAAGAAGGGGGTATTCCACCGTCTCTGTGTTTGCTTTTTTTGAAATACTAAAAGTCCTTCATATTTTCGAAGTGGAAGTTTGATTGATTACAACTGGCCCTTTGCTCCTCTCAACATGTTATTGTGCAAATTTGTAAGGCAAGCAGGTAATATGCACTCCCACCGTTCTGGTACCTGCATCGCTCTGTCACGAAAGTAGACATACATAAGCCATCAACAGTTTGAGCGTAGCTATACACAGATGTTAACATGTGCATACAATATGAATGTTAAAATCTTAACAACCATATTTCAAACAGCAGCAATTTAAACATTTTTAGTAGCTGTCCTTGAATGATATTTTTGTGTTGTGTTCTCACCAGAGTCCTTTCCAGTTGATTGCTTTCCCCCTGCCCCAAAAACAGCATTCCATAATATGTATCACTGAGAAATGAAATGGTGATATAAACACTAATATGCATACTCTTGGATAGTGTAGTGCTCTGGGTATACAAATATGCCTTTCTAACACAGATTTCATGCTAATTAAATATCAGTTGTGTTTTAAAACACTCTCAGGATCATTCTGCCTTTAAGTGTTATCAAGACTTTTTAAAGCTCTAAGTGTCACTGAACAGAGGAATGTATGCATTTAAGCACTGTTCTCTTTTTCTCATTTTCTACTGAGGTCTCCTGGTTATTTAATTTTTAGAAAGAAAGATTGCAGTGGGTATTCCTTCCTTGAACACATTTTACAGCTGTCCAGCTTTAATTGGCAAATTCTACTAAGATAAAAGTAGTCAAGTGGTGAACAAGCACCAGAAGAGAAGTAGTAGTGTTAGAGCCTTGATAAGCACGTTGAGAAGCAGTTGATTGTTAGTAGTTCACAAAAATCTTACAGATCTTCATACTTCAGTGTTGTGAAGGGAAGCATTTTACTAAGACTCTAATGAATAATTTGCAAAGCACATGGAATGAAGCTTATACCTTGCTGGTAATGCACATACATGAATTCTTTAGCAGTGTTATTTTCACAGAAGATTAATAATTCAAGGATGAATGTATTGCTTTAATATGGCTCTTCCCTCGACATTCACTTAATAAAAACACAAATCATTGAGTGTTAGAATAACACAACAAATATTTAACACTAACTTTAAAGCGTATTGTTCCCTGCTGATTTTACCAATGGGAATAATGCCTGAGAGAATTTATGCACTTGATATGGCCTATCAGGAGTATAAAAATGCCTCAGACTGAGAAAAAAATTGTAATGTATGCCTATATGTTAAGGAACAAAAAAAGGTGGAATGCATTGGTGAGAAAGACTATAATTCTTCTCTGGCTGTATTTAGAATTGTTTAGTAGGAAGAATTTTAAAAACATATGTAACATCCATAGGAGTTTTTGGCCGTATCAAACGGCTGATTTTAAAGCAGAATTCAGACTATTACAAAGGCATTATATTACATTTTTGGTTTCTGCTTTTACATTTTTGCCCTCCTTAATGCCCTGTCCACTTACCTTTCTTTTTTTTTATTTAGCCAATAATAACCCAGGATATTATTTCCCATCAAAAGCCACAGTGTTTGTGAGAGCAGAAAGGCAGTCTTCTAAAAGAACTATAAATCATCAGTGTTAATATTGTAGAACAATTAATATTTTACAGGATAATAATACAATAAAGGCAATAAAACTCAATAGAATTTTTCTAATTACCCTCCATCTTTTGCATTTTGAATTACAGTAAGCTTCCAAAACATAAGAAATGTCTTCTGTATAAGAATAACATTCTATGACATATTGTTACAATTAGCGTTGTTTCCTTCTTTGACATCCTACTTCTCATTAGGCTAAAACACTGTTTAGATTTAATATTTCTTATAATAAACTTGGCTTTATAGAGTTTAACAGAACCTGGAATAATAAATAATAATTATTATTATAATAATAATCCCTAATACAGCTCTGTGATATTGTACAAATTTTATACCTTTCCTCTGGTGTTCTGTTTAAACAAAAAGGAGTCCAAAAAATCCTTGTTTCCTCTCTAACTCTCTTAAGATAAATATACCCCACTGGAGACATGGAATGTAAAGTCAGTAGTACAGTCCATGTAAAGGGAATTTGGGGTGATGCTTTGCATGTGGTTTTTTTGGGTTTTTTTTTTTTTTTTAGCTATTAATACAGATATTAATGAACAGATTGCTTCTCATGAAAGGACTGGCACATGTTCATCTCAATATTTGCACTCTTTAAGGAAGGACCATAAATGAAAAAATGTAAAATACTTTATTAATTTTTTTTTGCATTTATACATCAAACATACAGTGATATATTCATTTGAAGACAATTACTTGCTTTGTATATATGTTTCATAGTTATATGATATATCATTACAATATGGTATGCTTTGTGTGCCATAGCCAGGTTGAAGCCGAAGATGGATAGAATACTTGAGTCACACATTGCAAAATTATGTATGTTTTAATCCCTTTCCAATAAGAAGGCAATTCAATTTAGCACCACTATAAACTTCATACCACATTAAACCAGGACCTTCACCACATACAGCAAAACTGAGATCAAGCTCAGGTAAAGAGAACCAGCTACAGGGATGAGGATTTTTCTCAAAAGGTAATGCTGGAGAGACAGCATTATTTGCCTCATCATGACAAGTATTAGTACATGTCTGATGTTAAACGCATGGTCAGTGTTCTACAGCTAGAATTGCTGTACTTTTAGTACCTCTTCATTGACTTGACCGATACACTATGCATGCGTAAGCACAAAAGAAAGGTAAAGCTCTTCCATGGACAATTAACTATATTACTCTGCTTTTCATGCTATAGTAGCTATGTTACTTCACACTGTTCAAACATTCTCAGGAAGTTATCATTTTGCCTTTTAAAAAACAGTTGGCCTTATTATTTTTAAGCCCTTTTCATACTGAAATTGATTTCTGGCCATTAAGTCATTAATTCTTAAGTCAGCCTGGACAGATATAAGTATTGTTGCAACTACTTTGCAGTTGAAGAAACTGAGCTTAAGGCTCAGCTCAAGGTGAACAGTCTGAATTGCAGAGATGCTGCTACTCAGATATTACATTAGCTCCTGAAACCAACGGAAAGTATAAGTGCAACTTCCGAAACGCCATAAGTGAGTTGCCTGAGGCTACAGAAGCAATCATTTTTTGGGGTGGGGTTAGAGTACCTTTACTCAGAGGAAGACAAAATCTTACTGTTTATGAATAATGCATGGCTCACGTTCAGTATTTCTATCAGGAAATCTTAAAGCGCTGAACAAAGGGTGCCAGTGTAATTCTTCACATTTTATAAATGACAAAACAGAAAATCAAGAAAGGGCCAGTCATATGTCTTAGTTTACCCACCTGACTGAGGGTGGACTACAGGTCCCTTGAGTCCTTTGAATGTTACAAAGTACTGACACCCTTAAAGAAACTGTCAAGGGAAGTAGTAAAGTGATGACATTCAGCAGGTTTATGCAGTGGCTCTCTTCATAATACATATTTCCAGTCCTTTCTCAAAGGGTTTGGAAAGACTTAAAAATTACATTAAATCTTTATTAAATGTTTCCTCGTTAATCTATCATGTTGCTTTAAACATTTCCCTAATACAGTCACATCCTATTAGTAACCAACCACCCTCAATTCAACAGAAAAAATGTTTTATCGTATTGACAGTGTTTTTATTGAATTAGTGGAGATGAGTAATGGTAGTGTAACTCAATGGAAGCAGCTACACAAATGTTGTTTAGACATCCTAGCCTTGCAAGGGAACTTATTGTTCACAATCGTATTTGTTATTGCTTGACAACAAAACAGCCCAAATGTCAACATTTCTTGTAGACATCCATAATCAAAACATGGTACTTGTTATCTTTATATGTTGCAACCTACTTTATAATATACACAGAAGAAAAGTGCAACAAAAGGTAAAGAAGTTCATCCATTAAAATGCTCCTTTTTGTCCCTGAGGATTTTCAAAGATTTTCGGTATCTGCTCAAGGATAGAGGCAATATCTTGGATAAGAGCAGCAGAGCAATGAAGCAATTCTATTCAGCTACTTAACCATTTGTTCCATTTTCAAGGGAGGTGTGATGAAAAGCCTGTAGGCACATATTTGTTTAGCAGTTATGTTTGGGGAGATGGAGAATTTTCCCCTGAATTCATAATCAGCTAGGCCACTCAAGCATAGCTATTTTGGTGTATCAAAGAATAGGCTCTTCAGCTGAAAACTAAGAGGTTTTTTTTTCCTCAAATATATTACAAATGTTTCAGCAAATACAGTAATAATATTTCCCATGGTTATTATAAAGAATATAACAATTTCATGAGTATAAATTAATTACAGCTGATCTGAACCCTGACAATAGACACTTAATATTAATTAAATCTTCTCCCATCCCACCCCAAAAGTTAAGTCTACATATAAAATCAGAGATTAACTTGATGCTAATGTTAGGCTTTAAGATAAATTAATATATTTGAAGCTACTTAGAAATGAGTAAATATGATGAGTTAAAAACAAAAACAAAATGAAAAGGGAAAATAAAAGCAAACAGCAACTATAGGCAAAAAAGAACCACTGTTCTTTTCATTTTTCTTTGTAACTCTCAATTTCTTTGCTGTCATAAAAGGGACTGTTTCTGCCCTATTTGACCCCACTTTCCAGTGGTTTTGATAACATAACATTGATGAGTGTGTCATCAAACCTTACTTATTTTTGTATCAGGGTAGCTGGAAAGCTGAGTTTCCCTCAGCTGCATTATTATGTTTTCCATGGAAAATTTTGTGAACAGGTGCCCAAATTTTACATCTTTCTTTTGGCAACACTTTTCGCTCCCACCTTTGTAATCTTTTCAATGACATATATAAGCACTCAATGTTTTCTTCCAAAACTAGCAGACACAAATTTTATTACAAGAACAATAAAAATGAGCACCATGTCTACGAAACACCTGGCACTTGCCTTTTCCCGTTCCCAGTTACAAACCTGGCTCTGTTTACTGCTGTCTGCTTTCCAGCTCTTTGACGTGTCTAGGGAATTAGACTTGTCAGATTTAGAATCATAGAATCATAGAATCATTAAGGTTGGAAAAGACCTCTAAGATCATCGAGTCCAACCGTCAACCCAACACCACCATGCCCACTAAACCATGTCCCTAAGCGCCTCATCTACACGTCTTTTAAATACTTCCAGGGATGGTGACCCACCACTTCCTTGGGCAGCCCGTTCCAATGTTTAACCACTCTTTCAGTAAAGACCTTTTTCCTCATGTCCAATCGAAACCTCCCCTGATGCAACTTGAGGCCATTTCCTCTCGTCCTATTGCTTGTTACTTGGGAGAAGAGACCGACACCCACCTCGCTACAACCTCCTTTCAGGTAGTTGTAGAGAGCGATGAGGTCTC
>NW_008824659.1:1185761-1192219 GCF_000699105.1 Pygoscelis adeliae
CCCGTTCTTCTTACGGCGTATGGGGACAGTCTTCTCCTGCGCCTTTAAGACTTCCTTCTTGAAGATCGTCCAGCCTTCCTGGACCCCTTTGCCCTTCAGGACTGTCTCCCAAGGGACTCTCTCAACCAGCGTCCTGAACAGGCCAAAGTCCCCCCTCCGGAAGTCCATGGTTGCAGTTTTGCTGGCCCCCCTCCTTACTTCACCAAGAATTGAGAATTCTACCATTTCATGGTCGCTAAGCCCAAGACGGCCTCCGACCACCACATCTCCCACCAGTCCTCTGTTTGTAAACAGCAGGTCGAGCGAGGCACCTCCCCTGGTAGGCTCACTTACCAGCTGTGTCAGGAAGTTGTCTTCCACACACTCCAGGAACCTCCTAGACTGCTTCCTCTCTGCCGTGTTGTATTTCCAGCAGATGTCTGGGAAGTTGAAGTCCCCCACGAGAACAAGGGCTAGCGATTGAGAGGCTTCTGCCATTTGTTGAATCAAGCCTGTATCGCACTAGTCTCATCTCTTGGGCCCTGTAGGTATCTCTGAAAAGGACCCATTCTCCTTGCATTTTGTAAGCTGAGCAACCTACATTTCCAGTGGGATACCTGACTGGAAATCCAGACTGGCCTTATCAAAAGCAGATGACTGGTAAGTCTGTCTAGTGATGGGTAAGGCACAACTGGTTAGAATAGGACAGCATTAAAGTACAAGGTACTTGGGGCTTCTCTAAAATTTGTTGTGATCCTGAGGGCTACTTTTTTGCAAAGTATACAGTCATTTAGACCTGTACAAAGAGATTCCAAAATATGATCTTTCTGATCTGATAGTTTTAGCAAACTCTCTGAACAAGGGTAGATGATACACACATTGTTTGGAAGTGGGTCCAAAACTTCATTTCTTTCCCTGTTTCCCAAGCTCTGACTCTGGTGATGCAGGGCAATTAGCTAGTAATGTGACTAAAGGACCCAATTTTGTCCCCATGTTGTATGTAACTTTATTCAGATTGCTCTCATCCGGGTGCTGGTCAGCTGAAAGTTGCTAGTGTCAGTGGAGAGTGAAGGTAGAGCTGGCTATTGGTGATGGATTACCAGAACATGAGACAGGGCAATTTCCTAATTCACTTGAGATTCTTCCCTGCTATTTCATTGGGGCAGTTATTCACAGACTCATGGTAATAACCTGCATGAGTTTTGAAGTCTAATTACGAATTTAAGCAACAGAGTAGCAAAAGTTATTACATCTGGAACTGTAATCATTGAATCATAGTTACAGAGCAACCAGATAGCCTTTGCACAAGCACTGTAGAGTCCAGTCAGTGGAGTCACTGTAAACATGCATCTCCTTAAAAAAGAGGAGATGCTGCATAATAATGCATATTTCTAGACTTATACAGGGGAAACCTGATGGACAAAAATATTCCCTGAGTTAAACTAGATTCAAATAAAAGGAAAAGGATCAAAAAAAGAACATGACTATACTTAAAAAGAAATTAGAAATGTCATTTTCAGGACAATTTCTGATAATCCAATGTACAAAGGACTTTTTAAACAAGGAAATACATAATTATATGCATAACCCTTCACACAGTGAGCTGAAAAGTTCAGTATCTTATATTTATGGTTTTGGTAACTTATAAATACATTTTCTTGACACTGACCTGTGATTTTCGTAGTTCATCCTAAATCAGATTAGTCTTTTCTGAAACACCAGATGGTATTAATTAAGCAGTTGTAAAAGTTTGACAGAACCTTTACAGTGTGTTACTAACTCCCTCATAAAAAAAAGCATTTTATGATGTGTAATTTCACTGCTTTAAGCAAGTCTGTTAAAAATTCAGTGAGCAGATAAGACTTTCAAATTTTAGAATTTTATTAAATACTTCTTACGCTCTTTTTTTTTTTTTTTTTTTGATTGGCACTACATCTTTTAAAGATATTTTTCCCACTCAATTTTGACCTTTGAACTGTTCTGCACATCTAGTATTATATAAAAAAAAGGCTACTGAAAGGGGAAGACAATCAGTCTTACGCTACTTCCTTCAAAAATCTGCATATCTCTTTTTGAATCTGTGTAATGCACCACAGATATGTATTAGAAATAATGAAGCACAGTATTCTACTACTGTATGCCTCTGTTGGTAGATCTACCTTGGGACCTCATTAGTATGTGACTCTCTTGCAGTCAGCGAATGTACATCTTAGAATGTTATAACTCTCTGAAAAACTAGGGAAAAGTAAGAGCTGAGTATTGTTCTTTTTTTCTTGTTCTTGTCAGTGGCAACAGAGCTAAATTCAAATTGGTCTTTGCTAATCCCCAGTCAATAGGATTAAAAAACCTCCTAAAAATAGCTTAGTATAAGATGCATACACATAAGGAACCTAATATGATTCGACTTACACCCACTCAGTGACAATTCTCATAGTATTTACTAGACAAAATTGCATGGACAAGAAGAATAAGATGCTAGATCATTAGAAGTTACCATAAGTGCTCAGACTAACACATGACTAGAATAAGTTTCCCCTTCCCAGTCACTCCCCCAAATCTAAAACATGGGAGAAACATAAATCATGAACTTATAGAATTGAACCATAAACTGACAGAGTGACTTAGGTCAGAAGACACTTCTGGATGTCTCTAGTCCAGCCTTCCCTCTCCTCTGCTCCCAAACTCAAAGCAAGGACAACTTAGATCATATAGTTGGGCTTTGCCCAGTCAAGGTTTGAGTATCTCCAAGAATGGAGAATCTCTCTGTGCAACCTGTTCCTGTGTTTGAACACCTGATGTTGATCTTTTTTCCTTAATTTTTAATCAGAATTTCCTTTTTTGCAACTTTTGGCCATGGATTTTTGTCCTTTCTCTGTGCATTTGCAAGATGCTCTACCTCCTCTATAGCCTTCCTTTAAGTGGCTGTAGAGAACGCTAAGTCCACCTTCAGTCTTTTCTTCTCCAGGCTAACCTAAATCAGTTGACTTCAGCTTCTGTGCTGTGTGTTCCACCCCCCTACCATCTTGGTGGTATCTGGGGGACTCACTTCAGTATGTCCAGTCTTTCTTGCACTGGGGAACCCAAAAGTAGACTACAAATATGGCTAGCAGAATATCTATTTCAGAAAATTTGTTCTCAATCTGAAAATTTCACTTCAGTAGCTGAATCCAGTCCCTTTGATGTTGTTTGTCACTTCGTGTTACCATCAAAGCTTGTCTATTTTGTCTGCAAAGAATCTTAGCCCGTGTCCATCCATGTTAGTCTAGATCACAGACTCAGTCTTGCACAAGTCTTCGCATATGCATTTCAAGTAAGATCCTAAAATAGGAGTCAAATCCACTACCACACCTTCTGTCCTCTCCTACGTGAAAAAGGGCACACACAAAGAAAGGAATTCCTATTGTCTGATTCTGATATAGAACAAGTTCCTATATTGGAAGCTTATGTTCTGTATACAGTCAAAAGGGAGAAGTATATTTTCAAAGAAAGCTTAAATTAGTGTGTTCCCTCTCACTAATATTTGAGCTCAGGATCTTTGGATAGGCATTTGAATTACATGCTCTTACATAGATGGTGATGTCTAATAAGCCTCATAATTCATAGAGGATGAGTTTTTTGCCAAATATTAACCAAAAATGTAGTAATCTCAAAACTATAAATATTCTGGCAAACATATACAAATATGGACTGAAACAAACAAACAAATGAACAAAAAACATTCTGCCATAGAAACATATTTCCAGCATACCACTGATCAAGTATAGAATCTGTATGTTCAATGTCTTCCTCTTTTCAAAGGGCTTTAAACTACTCTCTATGAGAAGTTTGTAAGCATCAGTCTACAAGATGCTCTGAGGCTGAAGGATATAGAAGGACTTCAAGACGAGAATATACTCAATCTCTCACCTTTGGAGTTAAGGCAGAAGAGGAGATTGACTCAGCAGCCCCGTGAGTAAGGCACCCACGCAACAGGGCAGAGCTCCGGGTCTCCAATCCCTGCCCCCAGTGGCTGCTCATGATTTACACAATTGCAGAGGGATGATGCAAAACAGTGTCCTCATGCCTGATGGTTATGTCACTCTCCAGAGTGATGAGCTTTAAAATCCCTTTAGACAGATGTAAAATTTAAAGTCAAGCTTTCCACATACTCGGTCTATGCCAGAAACTGGACTGTTAACTGAAAGAGAGTCCTGTTACCATTACCACATTCTTCCACACTTTTGGCTTGAAAGTCTGTCTAAAGAAAACCAGAGCCAACCTCATATTACTAAATCTCCTGAACGTACCAGGGCTGGACCTGTCTATGGTTTATATCACTAAATACAGTCCCAGTAGTTAGGTGTTTTAATTGCTTTCCATTCTGTTCCTTCTCTAATTATTTTTCAATTTTGGTCTTAAAAATGAAGACTCTGACTCCCCACTATGACAGGGAGGTGGGGAAAAAAACCCACATCAATAAACTCTAATCTGAAACTCTTTTTCAGAAGAAGCAGTAGTCTCCTCACACTTCACTGCTTTTACAGCCCTTATTAAGAGAACTGAGAATTCAGTATTTTTGATTTATAATTGGAAATCATAAACTATAACATTCACCTGCTGTTCATACACACAAATGAAATGGTACAAGGCAGTTTCATCACTCAACATAATAATTGGCATGAACCAGCTCTGGTATGCAGCATTCAGATCCCTAAGGTCCACTAACAAGTTGCTGTAACTACATGCAGCTGTAGAGGAAAAAAAAGGGAAAAACAACACAGCATTTTTCATATCACAGTTGTTTTGATTAATTCATGTGGGGGAAGCAGAGAAGTCTGCCTTGGGTTTTGTCCTGATCCTACAGAGGTTACTGTAAAGTGAAGACGACCCCACTGATGTTAAGGCCTCAAACTAGCCTGCAAATGATACTAGAGAAGAAACAATTGGAAAGCAGCAACATTCTTTACCAAAAAAAAGGGCGAAAAATAATGTAAGTGATCTCATAGTCATCTATCCATCTAGAGTGTAAATTGCACTATTGAAATTTGGTACTTCAGGATACAGAAAAGCTAGGCTTCTTTGTTTGTTTTTAACCTACCAAACTTTGAAAAATAATCCAAATTAAGTCTCTAACTCATTGTTAATTCTTGCTCAAGCAGAGAAAAATCTCAATTCAGTGGAATACTTGGGCATGTGTATGACTTGAAACATAGCACTGAAGTCTATTCATGCTAAAGTTATTCTTGTTCTTTAACATTCCCTGCACACACAAAAAAAAAAAAAAAAAAGGAAAAGAAAACCAAACCAAAACCCCAAAATTGTGGCTTCTGTTACTTGAAATGTTGAAAATCCTCATGAAATTTCACTGCCTATGCTGCATTCCTGTGACTTATTTTTCCTTGGTAAGGCTTGTGGCTAAGAATGCCATAGAATAGTACATGCAGAAAATAAGGGTACATTAAAAAAAAAGAAAATATTTAGCCCTCTCTAAGATTTTCTTTTCCTTTCTCCCAATGTTACTGAAATATAAGGGATTGTCCTGGTTTTGGCAGGGATAGAGTTAATTTCTTTCCTAGTAGCTGGTACAGTGCTGTGTTTTGGATTTAGGATGAGAACAATGTTGATAACTCACCCATGTTTTAGTTGTTGCTGAGCAGTGCTTACACTAGTCAAGGACTTTTCAGCTTCCCATGCTGTACCGACTGAGAAGGCTGGAGGGGCACAAGAAGCTGGGAGGGGGCACAGCCAAACTAGCCAAAGGGATATTCCATACCATGTGACATCATGCTCAGTATATAAAGCTGGGGGAAGAAGATGGTATGGGGGGACATTCGGAGTAATGGCGTTTGTCTTCCCAAGTAATGGTTACGCGTGATGGAGCTCTGCTTTCCTAGAGATGGCTGAACACCTGCCTGCCCATGGGAAGTAGTGAATGAATTCCTTGTTTTGCTTTGCTTGCGTGTCACCTATTAAACTGTCTTTATCTCAGCCCACGAGTTTTCTCACTTTTACCCTTCCGATTCTCTTCCCCATCCCACTCTGGGGGAGTGAGCGAGTGGTTGTGTGGTGCTTAGTTGCCAGCTGAGGTTAAACCACTACAGGCATTCAAATGATCATTTTTCAAAAATTTTACCATTCATGGGTTGAAATAGGAAATAGTGGAAATTTTGGGGGATAATGAAATCCTTGGGTGGACGTTAAAAAAAAAAAAAGAAAGTGTAATGTACAGGCAAATGAATACCTGTATTGCCTCTCTTAAGATGTATGGGAGATGATGTGATACAACTTAATTCCTCTCTACCATTAACAAAGCTTTTAAGTACATAGTTAGTGGGAATTTTTATGGAACTATGTGTGACTACTCACATATTAAATATGTGAGTGTGTCCTGGATTCGGCAGGGATAGAGTTAATTTCCTTCCTAGTAGCTGGTACAGTGCTGTGTTTTGGATTTAGGATGAGAACAAAGTTGATAACGCACCCATGTTTTAGTTGTTGCT
>NW_008824659.1:1192352-1200227 GCF_000699105.1 Pygoscelis adeliae
TGCTCGGGGACTGGCTGGGCATTGGTCGGCGGGTGGTGAGCAATTGTACTGTGCATCACTTCCTTTGTGTATTATATTATTATTATTATTACATTATTATTATTATTTTATTTCAATTATTAAACTGTTTTTATCTCCACCCATGAGTTTTTTCTCACTTGTGCTTTTCCAGCTTTTTCCCCCATCCCACTGGGGGGGGGGAGGAGTGAGTGAGCGGCTGCGTGGTGCTCAGTTGCCGACTGAGGTTAAACCACAACAGAGTGATTTGTTGGCTTGAAAACTGGTAATAATAGATGTGCTTTTCTCACAGTCACATGGTATACAAACATCAGTTAACATACTGGCTTCTCTCAGTTCCACAAAGAAAAGTGCCATTCAGTTCTATAGGAGGAAACTTTTGCCCATGATTTTAGATTCTATCAATTGGGAAGGAAATAATTTTCTGCTCAAAGATTTCTGTCATGAAAGATATAATACATAGACTTCCTGCATCTCAGATAACCATTTCTAAATTTAATGTAGTTTGTAAAAAGTTATAACAAAAATGCAAGCAGAAAAGATAGAGACATAGCAGTGATTCAGGTAAAAGTAAGTACTCATACTTTGGGAAAAAAAACCCCAATAATATTAAATGGTAGCTTTCTAAGGAAACCTCTTCTAGACCATTGTGCTCTTTAGTTTATTTATGGTATAATGATAGGAGGAACACGCAAATAGCTGAACTCATAGACAAAGAGCAAATTAAGCTGGTCAAATACTGTGTTATGAGATGAATCTAAGTTATGTGTAAATGCATATGCATTCTTGTAGGTCTATGGAATAGTCTCTGCTAAAAAGTTCAACATTTGTGTAAAATTATTAATGGCATCTTTACATAATTCTAGTTATTTCTTTTGCGAAATGCAGGAAAGTGCTGTCATTTCTGATATCACTCTCTAGTAGGACTGGATAAATGTTAACCTTTTTTAAGCAACCGGTATACCTAAGACAAACATGAAAGTAAACATAATGATGAAAAGCCTTCCCTTTGTTGGAAGGAAATGTTAATGGCTGCTTTTTTTTATCTGTGTATCTAAACCCAGTCTTGTCTAGTGACTTGTTTTTGTAAAGCAAAAACACTTTTCAAACCACTATGACAAATGTGCTCTATAACCAGATGTGGGTCAGTGACAGTACAATAGAAAAGGGGTTACTGTCATTTACAAAGCTGTTTTTCTTTTACACTTAACACGTTAGTGGTTAAATGAAACTAGTCTGTGACCTGAGGTCTGTATTTTCAGAGGCAGATGAATAATTAGAGCTAGCTGTCTCAAAAATTATTTTTATATAGAGCAGCTTAAGAAAGAGAAAAAAACACTAAGAGCAATGACAAGTATTCATTTTTAAAGGAAAACTACACATCTTAGGTGACAAAAAAGGGTTCCTTTGTTTGTCCTTGTCTTTTAATCTAAAATACTATATTAAATATGCCCTAAAATATCTACTTTAGAGTTTCTGAAAATAATATGCTTTGTAGAAAGGTGGCATTTGCAACCTTTGCAGTGAGTCATAACCCATCTTGATGATACTCATAATGCCTAGTGTCATTTCTGCCCACACCACTCTGACTAACCACACCTACATTGGGACTCCTCAAACTCCACTAGGCTCTAGACAGGGATCGGATTGCTTACTCCCAGTCATGATCTAATTCTGTAGGTATCTAAACATACTAGATGCCTTCTTGCCTGTTCTGAAGCTTCTCATTGCACCTAACTTCATTTGCATTAATATGCCCAGAGGGACCCTACTCTGTGATGATAGCAGCCCATCTCTCATCTGGAGCTTCACTGTCTTTAGCCTGGATATCTGTCAACATCCAGAGATACCCCAGAGTTTACAGTGCTCATCATCAGGATTGGAAAGCTTCGATGCCTGTGGGTACCTACTGTTTATCAACTCCATATTCAGTTCATTCAGGGTTGGCTCACCCTGTGGAGTGATCCCTTACCTTCCTGGCTGACTGGGGGAAATCAGGCATCCCTTTTAAGGCTCATTTTTTCTTCTTCGAGGTTTTTAGATGTCCCTCCCAAAACCAAATGCTTAAATCTTAAGGAGTCATTTACTATGACCTCCAGAGAAAGGCTCATTGAATGAGCTTCCCTTTGTACCACAGCAAAGCTGCTATCCATGTGATTCTTCGTATGAAGCTGCATTCTTGGTTTCTTCTTCTGGGTTCAGAGAAACCATTCTTTTCCAGTTCCACCCCTAAAAAAAAGATGGTTACCACAACACTTCCAGCAGAAACTGCAGAAACCATTAATAAGTACTGTTGGTTTAAAGCCACTGGGTTTTTCTGGTATCATCACAAATATAGGCTCTCAAAGTAGGATCTGACCAAGGACAAAACTTGTCTGCATGTGTAGCAGTCTAGGCAAGTGACAAGATCATAGTAAAAAAAAGGTGTTACAATTTCCATGTCCATATTCTGGTTACCATAGGTCCAAGTTCCCCCAGTTTAGGCATTCATTTCTGCTTCCATTCAACCCCTGAAAAATGTGTGTTTTGGGAGAGGGATAATTCCCCAGTGTCTCCTGCCTAGGAAACAGGACAATAGAGACAATCCTTGAATCTCCAGGGCCACACATTTACAGCTCAGTATCTCCTGTTAAGAATTTTGGGTATTTTTTGCCATCACACGTTCCTCTGAAAAGCATTACAAGCAGAACTCCTGTGTCTCCAGAATATCAACCATGTATCCCCAACATCCTTCCTTTGCAACTGAAAAGAAGAGCAATTGCTCTGCACATCTCAGAAGCTGGGGCTTATTCTAAGTTGGGGGATCAAATACCTGAAAATCATTACTTTTCCCTTCCTGTTATATATATTTTTTTAATTGAAAGTGTAATAACTATGACTTATTTTACAGAGTGAGGAGGTAAAATAGCATTCTATGTACAAAAGCATCAAAGCTTCACAATCCCAGTGGCAAACACTTTTCAGGGGCTGGGTGGGAATCACAGATTTTCTCTTAAAAGTGGTCTCATCTGCTGACATGGTGCTTGTTCCCACTCTTACTAAAATCAGTGGGAGATCTACAGACCTGGGGGAGGGCACAAATATGCTGTAACTGTGTCCTGCACCATCGTGGTACAGCCCAGAATATGTAAATATATGAGGATATTGAAAAACTAATTTTGATTTTTCTTAATGTTTTTAATTTTATTGTTAAACTTCAGCTTTTTAACATTCACTGGAGATCAGGAATTTCATCACTAACAGCTAACATAGCTAATGCCTACCAGAAACCTGACATGTTTCCAATTTCCTCACAGTTTTCAATTTCTGTCTTTCTAAAAGAATGGATTAAATGGCTTTAGTCCTGCTGTATTGTGCATCAGCCTACAGGGTTCTTTCACACTCCCGGCAAAGGCTGAACATATGAAGCTGAAGTCATTTCTGGTGTTGTGTCACTGATTTAAGCAGAGTTTCTCCAAGAACACGTTTGGCCCATCACCTAGTAAGTGCAGTTTGGGAAAACAGTCTCCATTGTTTCTATATCAGTATGACCACTGAAAAGTAAATTTAAGCTAGGGAATTGTGACTTGTGGTGATTTCTTTTGGTTATTATCCCTGATAAATACTAAGCTATTCTAAAGACATTTGCAAGTCTATTTATTTATCATTTGATGATTAGGAGCAAATAGCATAACTATTAAAAAGCCTCCCCGTTGCCAAATTACTTTTTACATTTTCATTCTGTTTATTTTTTACTATAAGTTTTTCTGTCACTTCTCTTTATCCAGAAGCAATGTCCCTTTATCACAACTTTTAAAGGTACAAAACAAACCAACCAACTAACTAAACAAAAACCAAACCCACAATCAAACTGTAAATTTCCTAATGGCAAAGGCATCTTTTTCTTCTTTCACTTCAAACACAAGGCTTCTACTTTAAAGGTGTGGTACAGCTAGTCTTTAGACCTTGCTTGTTGGTCTTGATTTTCCTATTTAGACAGAGTAAACTCAGTGGGATAAATGGATTTCTGGAATAAAATAGATTCCATGATTTTCCACTTGAAATAGAAGACTTCCATGTGATTTATATAAATACTGGGTTTTCTGTGGCTCTTCTGAAGAAATTAAAATTCACTCCATTCTCTAGGAACATTAGTTATCTAGCTGTTGTGAAATGTGAAAGAAACAGGCTTTGTGAGAGTGCTTTTCTAGCAATTCATGCTTCAAGCTCTTGATGCACCTCATAAAAGGTGATTGCTTTTCTTTTCCTTTAAAGGTTTTGTTTGTAGGTTTGCTATGAATCTAGTTTTTTTGGCAGTACAACCAGTTACTTTCCTACTCGGCTGGCCATTACTGCTGAATTAATTTACTGGTCTGAATCTGTTACTGTCCTTAAAAGAAATGCCATATTCTCATTATATCCTTCCATTATCCTAAACATACTGCCATCATTTAGGTTATGTCTGGCTTTAATGACATTTAGTGACATTTCACATTACTATTACAGTTAGTTATCTACTCATGGTCACAGTCTGTTTCTTTATATGTCTAGGGTTGTTTTAATAAAGCTGTATGGGGACAATGGCTCTATTAGTACTTCTGCATAAGTCTTATGTGAACTGTACTGAAGATCTGCAGAATTTTTCCACTGTCCTATGTATATCTTTTTGATTCATTTATCCAAAATCCACCAGTATAATTTTCTTTGGAGCCTTTGGGTAAGGTTAGTTCTGCCATGCAAACCAAACATAACTGTCCTCTGTAAGTGTAACCTGCCTGAGAGAATATATTTTTACTATTTGGTAATTATTTTTTAAAAATAGATCTCTTCTAAACTAGTAAAAAATCCCTAGACTTATGGAAACAGCAATGGCTGTTAAATTCAACAGTGCCTGACAGCTAGATCCTGTCACATAAAGTCATATTTGTCATTAAGTCATATTTGTTTACACACACAAACACACAAACTTCTCCAACTGGTTTGATTTGTTCAAAATTTTAAAGAGGGAATGCTTTTTGAAAACATTTGAAAACCTAATAAGTAAGCTTTGAATACCAGTTTCAGCTTTGTATTTTTTTGTCACACTCACTTGAAAGTAAATGAAACGATCAAAATGAGGATGAAGGTTCAACTAGAAAAACTTGGAATTTATTAAGCATCTTTTTCTCTAGACTGCACATGCAAAACAACTGAGCTATATTTGACTAACTGTAGCTTAAGACTGTCAGTGCTTTATCTCCCTGGCATTCCTTAGCTGCCAGTAGTGGAAGGCACAATGGGTCCTGGGGGTAGGGCAGTGGATTTGGTCTCAAGATACCCTGCTACTATTCCTTGCCTTGCTAATGATCTACTGTGTGATATAGAGTAAATTACTTCACCTCTCTTTGTCCCAGTGTCATGAGGATAGCTACATAAAGCATTATGAGAGCTAAAGATCTTTGAGTTATATGCTATTATCATTTATTATTTATCCTCTGCTCTTCTGTGAGAGTTTTTTTAAAGACATTCTGTGCCAACGCACATTTTTCTGAGGCAAGCAATCCACAGTTTTCTGAAGACTCAGGTTGTGAGTACAATGAAACAGCTTTCTTTTGTCTTGTTTCCAGAGTTCCTGTACAGATAAGTTTCCTACATGAAAATTATGAGCTGATCAGGTACCCAAGTGTATGAGTTTCTGTCGTGGTTTAACCCCAGCCAGCAACTGAGCACCACACAGCCACTCGCTCACTCCCCTCCAGTGGGATGGGGGAGAGAATCGGAAGGGTAAAAGTGAGAAAACTCGTGGGTTGAGATAAAAACAGTTTAATAGGTAGAGCAAAAGTCGCGCACGCAAGCAAAGCAAAACAAGGAATTCATTCACTACTTCCCATGGGCAGGCAGGTGTTCAGCCATCTCCAGGAAAGCAGGGCTCCCTCACGCGTAATGGTTACTTGGGAAGACAAACGCCACCACTCCAGACGTCCTCCCCTTCCTTCTTCTTCCCCCAGCTTTATATACTGAGCATGATGTCACATGGTATGGAATGTCCCTTTGGCCAGTTTGGGTCAGCTGTCCTGGCTGTGCCCCCTCCCAGCTTCTTGTGCCCCTCCAGCCTTCTCAGTCGGTAGAGCATGGGAAGTTGGAAAGTCCTTGACTAGTATAAACACTACCTAGCAACAACTAAAAACATCGATGTGTTATCAACATTGTTCTCATCCTAAATCCAAAACAAAGCACTGTACCAGCTACTAGGAAGGAAATTAACTCTATCCCTGCCGAAACCAGGACAGTTTCCAACAGGGAAACACAATCTCCCCATTTATTTCTATGCATTTCTAGTGCATCATCATTCAAGGTTGAATATGATGTGCTTGGCTAAGCTGAAGCCTGTTTGAAGTTTATTCACACCAACTGCAACAATATGGTAATGCGCTGACTGGTGCAGACTGGAAGCCATCTTCTACCAATAGCTGACACTGTAAATGCTGTAATGCTGAAGATTTTCTCTATCAGAAACATGCTGCAAACGGTCTTTGAAAAAAAAATTTAAAAAATACTTTTACCTTTTGTTTCCAGTGTTATTCCATACTGGATTTTAGATTTTCTTTGTTTGCCAGCCCCAGCTGTTGTTTTTATTAGCATTCCTCAAAAGCTGGTAATAACATGAGGCTTTTTCAGAGCTTTTTCTTTGACTCTTAATGCCCACACGGCTGTAACAAATGCAATGGGTTCTAGTTGTGCGACAGTTTAGTTAGCAACAGAAACAGTACAAAACTTGGAGGTGTACCAAGAAACATTTTCACCTCCATTCTGGTCTCTTTACTTTACTGACTTAGATGGATTTAAAGTGGTACCTGGACTCAAGGATTTAAACAGCCTCGTGCAAGAACTCAATCTCTCTTTGCTTGTGCTCTATCACCCAGATCACCATGCTGGCATGATATAAAGCCCTCCAAGCAGGGCATATTACCTTGGGTTTGACATAATGCTGACTGTGGCTACAGGTTTGCCCTGGTTTGGAAGGTGGGCTTGGAGTGCGGTCAGGATGAGTTTACGTCTGCCTGCAAATGAGCTGCAAACCCTCCCCCGCCAGCCCCAAAGTTCTCCTGCAGATGGTTGCAGGCATCCTTGCTGATAAGGATCCTGGTGAAGGCAATTGCCAAGGGTGGAAATGGGAAAGGGTAGGGGACCAGCCTGCCACAACCTGCAGCACTGAGAAATTGTATAAAGTGCTGCTGCTTGCAGGCTGGCAGGAGGAGCAGCTCCAAATCAGGAGGGCAGAAGAGAAGCTTAGCACAGAAATCACTTTGGCACAACTCCTATTCCTATTAGAATTCACACTGCTGTACCTCATCTTTCTTCCTTGGGAAAACCACTACTAGCAACTACAGGACATTCAGCTTATAGGCATACTGCAGTCTGGGTTTCTTTGCTGCAATTATTACCTCTAGTGTCCGCAGCCACTTAATTCCAGTCATGCTGTTTGGTTGTGCTGAAATCCATCATTAAGATCTTTAAAGTTCCAAACATTTTTTTTTTTATTTCAATCTTCTAGAAAGTTAAAAAGCAGCAAAGAAAATAAAATATGCTACTGCTCTTTCATAAAAGCTGCAGCTCTAGCATTTCCTGAAAGTTTGTTTTCATAATTTCAGTGATAATATTAAAAAAGGGTAAAAAAGGAGAGGATGGATGGGAAAAGGCTTGCAAGAGAGAATAATGATTTTGCAAGTAGAATCATAGAATCATTAAGGTTGGAAGAGACCTCTAAGGTCATCGAGTCCAACCGTCAACCCAACACCACCATGCCTACTAAACCATGTCCCTAAGCACCTCATCTACACGTCTTTTAAATACTTCCAGGGATGGGGCCTCAACCACTTCCCTGGGCAGCCTGTTCCA
>NW_008824659.1:1200878-1212159 GCF_000699105.1 Pygoscelis adeliae
GCAGAGCCTTCCTACCCTCGAGCAGATCAACACTGCCGCCCAACTTGGTGTCGTCTGCAAACTTACTGAGGGTGCACTCGATCCCCTCATCCAGATCATTGATAAAGATATTGAACAAGACCGGCCCCAAAACTGAGCCCTGGGGAGCACAGCTCGTGACCGGCCGTAATGATCTTTCTGCAGGTTCACCTATGGAAGCCTTGTTACAACTTCTACTTCCTCTTGATAGTCAAGTTCGACTGTCTTCTCAACGCTCCGACAGGGCCAGGGCCGACCCCGCCGCGGCCGATCCGAGGACCTCACTGAACCATCCAATCGGTAGTAGCGACGGGCAGTGTGTACAAAGGGCAGGGACTTAATCAATGCGAGCTTATGACCCGCACTTACTGGCCATTCCTTGTTCATGGGGAAGAAATGCAATCCCCGATCCCCATCATGAATGGGGTTCAATGGGTTGCCCGTGCCTGCTGGTGGAGGGTAGGCACAAGGTGAGGCCCTGGACATCTAAGGGCATCACAGACCCATTATTGCTCAATCTCAGGTGGCTGAATGCCATTTGTCCCTCTAAGAAGTAGTAAGTAGATCAAGTATACAAAGAATTCATATTATCAGAAAAATTGATTGCTTGTTCTGTTATAGAGACAGAATTACAGAAGTAACAGATAAGAAAAAATAGCAAATGTGATATATTTCAGGAAGGATTTAATATCACTGATAAAAGGCCTGAGAGTGAGTGTGAATAGGCCTACAAGGCCAGGTATTGGAATTTACTATTCATTCCAAAGTGGTATCACTTCTTCAGATGTTTCATGGCCAATAGTCCTCATCAAAGGAAAAAAAAAAAAACAGAGGTAAAGACTGAGTCCTAGAGTACCAAATCCTGCCCTGGCCCTATGGACAGTGAATACTATACCAGGGAAAGCGTGTCCATGGACCTAAATATTAAATCTGCCTAAAAGGAATTTCATTAAGAAAAAAAAAAATCTTAAAAAAAAAAAAAGCAGGAGAGTATTCACACGTTAGAGTAACTGTACCTAATCCTCCAACTATGACACAAATTCATACTTGTGGACAGCAGATACCTGATTAGCTGCTTCTGCTTTACTGCTATTGTTTCATACTGACTAAGAAAGAACAAAGTAACTCACAATTTCCATTATAAGTAATAGCTTCCTGGTCCCAGTGTGAGGTCCTGACTCATCATCAACATTTTGTTTCCTGCAATTTCTACTGTTCATATGTGTAATTAATAAACATAATGTTGGTGTATTTAGTTGCTATAGAAACCATTATTTCTTCAGCTTCTCCTGGGGATTCTGAGCAAATCTGCAGTAAGTTTGACCCAACTTTGTCACCTTTTTACAGTCTTGAATGAAATAAGTTATGACTCCTGGGAGGAATGTTTGAATTTCTGTCTATGAGCAAAGTTCTATAAATCTACATAGTAATTTGTCCCCCTAGACTGTTACCAAATATAGTCTCAAGACCTTATAAATTATATCACCCAGAGGAATGTTATTAAGCTTTCTTTCATTACATGAAAACAATCAGTGTTGGTAATTTAAATGTGGTTTGCTCAAACTTCCTGCTAATTTAAAAATAATGTAAAATGCAGACAGTCAGTTGTTAGAATAAATAAGGTAAGGACAAATGATACGGAAAAGTCAAGGCTGGACATAACTTCTCTTCCCTGAAATGGAGAATACAAGAATCCCAAGAATAATGAAGGTATTTTGTTCTTGTAGCACCCTCCAATGCTGTGAATTTTATAAACATCTGGTCCACACCAACATCTGAGCAATGAGAAGTTTTGCAAGCAGTTCCTGGTATTTTAAAAGTATATGTGGTACACAAATGCGCATGTCAAAGTTTGTACAGTACACAAACATAATGTAATATGATAGGGAGGTAAACAGAACTGATGGCTGTGAGAATGACAGGGAAAGGGAGTTTAATATATGCACCATCAGCACAGACTGGAACACAGGTATATCTCATTCCAAATGAATATCTCAACCTGTAGGCTAGAGAACCTTGCTCACACCCAATAAATCTTTATACACACTGATATAGCTTTAATTTGAGGGTACGAGAGCATCTCCCAGACCACTCTAATACTCACAGTGCCTAAATTAGTGCACACTCGCAAGATGTGTATTAGAGTACCAAAGTACTGAACTACTGAGAAATGTGTGGAAGAGCTGATAGCTCCTTTCACTGTGGCCGTGTTCTGAAAGAAAGTGTAACACTGAATTTTTCTGCGGCACCTGATCTCACAGAGAAGACCTGTTTGATAATCTCTCTTGTGAAAGGTATGTGACAGAACCACAATTTCTGGAGCTGGGTGAGACTTACATGTGAGAGATAGTCACAGAGCTGTTCAGAATGATAATAAGAAGAAATCCAAGTGTAGGCTCCTATAGAGTTAGCAGCTGAGGAACGGGCTGTACAGAGATGCCTGCCTCAGCCTGCATCCTGCTTTGGGCACTCTGTACATCGGTTCCAAAATGAATGTCTCCTCTCATATTTTGAAAGCAGAAAGTTTTACATTTAGTAAAATGAAAAAAATAAGTATTGGTGTAAGTACCTGCAGCATCACAGCCTGTGTTTGTACAACCCCACCATATTATGGGCATGCAAGTATATTTAGGCATGGTCAAGGTTCTTTAAGTAAAAGGACTGATGGATAATGTCTTGCTGGACACTATTAATACATGTTAATAAATAGAAGTCATAACAATAAAAAGGAAAATGTCATCCTTACAAAAGCTTTATCCTTTTCTTTTCTCATTCCTCTGTCTTTTCTCTAAAATGAGATCTTGACAGAGGAGACTATTTGAGTATTGCTCTTAATGGGCTCTCAAATATGCCATTATTAGGAAATGTAATGAAGTTCCTCCCCTGTGTCCAATTCACTTTTATTTGTTTATTTTAGGGATGCAGAAAGAGCTGAAATTTTTGCCCCTGTGAACTTTATGGAATAATGGATCATTTCCTCTAATTGTTTTCTTTTTTTTTTTGTTTACAAAAGGAGGATGACTTAGTAGAGATTCTGTAAAGGCCCAGGGATGTCATTATGTCTATTACTATTCATAACTGGATATCTCCATGTAATTTAAAACTATTAATGAATAAAATATAAGAGTACTCTCTCCATACAAGTAAACAAAACATTTTTACAGGGTGGTAGGGTTGTTTTCATCTCTTCAGAGAACGATTGATATTTTCTGATGAAAATATCCATTGTGTTTCTTTAGGGTATTTAGTAACAAGGGTGAGGGAAAAGGAAAGACAGTGGAAGAGTTCAAGGCATGATTGATTTTATATGAGAACAGTCAATATTTTTAAAGACTCAGTGATACTGCCAGAATACAGAATTCTAGAGCTTTTGTGCTTTTTTTAACATTCTTTTACTAATGGTATGACCTGCTACTATGAATATTCCCATTTGTTTCAGATGCTTTCATAACTGTCTTGCATATATCTTTATGACATTGTAAAAGAGAAATAAATTGTGTGCACCTGTGCTCAGTTGCACAATGGCACTAAAGAGCTTCCTAAGTTTATCTCTGTCAACAGCAGGAAAAAACATGAAATAAGGGTGGTGTTCATATTCTGTAATAGTCAACTAGGATGTGTATGTCAGATATATACATTATGACAACTACTGATATCAGCAAAATGGCACAACCTGGTTTAAGTCTCCATGTGCCTTTAAGAAGCTTGCAGAATGGTTTCTACCTTTGCTTTGGAGGCATCATTGACTCTTTCAGACCTATTTACTTTTTCCACCTTCTTAAGACATTCATCTATTACATATTAATGCAATAATTTGATGAACTGAATGTAACAGAAGTAGTAGTGAGCAGAAATTTCATCGTATAGCCTCAAAGCTTTACTGATCTGTAGCTGGGAACATGAGGAATGTAAAATTGGACACAGGCAATGTTTGTATTCCTTCAATCATAGGTTAGATACATGGCTTATTTCCACATATATCTAAAATAGCTTAAAGCTATCCTAGCCTTAACTCCTGTACTTTACTGCTAGCATAATTATGCTGACAGGAGAAGATATACTGAAATTTTCCCCATGCCCTCCTGCAGTGTTCTCTCTACAAAGGAAAAATGATACCATCCAAGGTTTTCAGAGAGAATCTTCAGAAGCACATAAAAGTGTGTGTTGACTGGTCTGTGATGCCAGAGTTGTTCAAATCAACTGAAGAATATCTGGGAATGAGATCCCACATCAATTATAGGTTACTTGCTATTGAGCGGCACCAACAGAAGTATTCTTTGAAGAGGTTTGAGTGGGTCTTGAAAGAAAAGGTGTAAATCCCTAACTCATTTAAGGATCCAGAGATAAATACTTTAAATCTCTAAGGTGACAATTTTAAGACACAACTGCCTTCCCAGAATTTCATGCATAATAACTACACGCTGACTGGTATGAACTCCATTTTACTCTCCCTGCTTACTTGGGGCTGTGGATTCCACCAGGGATCAGCTTCAAGGCTCAGAGTTACCATGCTAAAACTATTTTGTACAACCCACAACTTTTAAACACACAAAAAAAAGAAAGTTGTACAGGAAAAGCTCCCAAAACAGTGTTTAGAGAAAGTCTGTAATCATTGAAAGTGAATGGGAAAATAGTAAACAATATTCCAAATATAAGTAGGAATGCAATATACAAAAGCTTTAAAATTAAGCTGGAAGGCTTCGAATTCCTATACAAACAAGGGGATTAGGGGAATTATTTAAATTAGGGTATGATGTAATCTATGTAAATCTGAGTAGAAGAGAACTGCTGGGATGATTACTCATTAAAATAAATCATTATTTCATCCAGTAAAGCAAATTATGTCAATCCAAACCTGATACTCATGAGATACAAGCCAGGCATAGCATTACTGAAATAATACCAAGGAATTTTGTCTTTTCCTAACAAGAATATACAGGTGTGACACTTCTCTCTTCATAATTATAAAGTGCTTTCTAAGAAAATATTCTTTTTTAATACTATAACAATGGGACATGCCCCATTTCACATGTTCACATAATCTGGAGGAATAAATAATGCAGAACCAAGCCAGTAATTGACTGAAGAAAGCAGAAAAAGCAAAGAAAAATCATAAAGATTCCAGCATGATACCAAATGAAAGTGTTTGGGGTCAGGTCTCTCCCAGTATGGGAGCTTAAGTCATTGATCTGTTTTACTCTGTGAGGCACTTTGGTGTTGTCTCTGGTTGGACTTAATGAAAGAGTTGAACAGTGTGATCAAGTGCAAAATAAGATCAACTCATAAACAGAAACCAAATATATTTTTCTTCCTTTTGACTGACAATTGGATGAATTTTTACCTTGCATTGTGGAGTAATTAATAAAATTAAAATACGGATTTTTTTTTTCTTTAGTTAGCTTATCCATTTTTTCAAATGAATGAGGCCAAGAAATAGGTCAAGGTGTATTTTAACTGTACATAATGTTAAGGACAAACAAGGAATCCAGATGTACCACTAGTCCTGGATATTAGGGGTCCTGAGACAAATCACATGGAGTCTAGGATCCTAAGCAGAAAGAAATGTTATCCACACTGCACTTTAGGGGTGAAGTTTATTCTCTTGTTCTTTTGTTTTCTCTCCTCCAACTTCCTCCTTCTGAATCCTTCTTCCTTTTTTACTTCTTTTCCTTATCTGTTTCTCTGTGGACTTCTTTCTTAGGCTAAAACCTCTCTCTTAAACTTTTATAATTTACAAAAAAACCCTGTGCATCCAAACTTCTTGCTTTTCTCCTCCTTTTAAGCTATATGCCAGTTTACTCAAGCTATGTCTTTTTCCATTACTCTAAATAGGCTAATATAGACTAACATATAAATAGATTAAAATATTGAATGCTATCATTTGAAGATAAAAAAAGATTTCAAAAGAAAATATAAAAATGTAGAAAAGCACAGGTTAATTTGATGGTGAGAATTCCTTGGTGGTTACCTGTGAAGATATTCAAGGTAGAAAGAACCCTCTGTTTTCTGTGTTTTTAAAATACTTTCTGGACGTTCTCTTTCAGAGTATCTTAGAATGTATTAACTTTGGTGTCACGAAGGTAAAAAAAATCCCTTAAACCATGCCACCTTTAGAAAATTAAATCTGGTATACATGGTACATGACAACATTCAGCTAAAAATCTTTCAATTTAATATAGATTTATTTTTTCATTTATACTTCATCATTGGTCAACAGAGCAGGTAAATGACCTTCAGATCCATCTTCATATCTCCAAAAATATTTCTGATGTATAAGAGTCTGGCTTTCTCAGGAATTACTTAGGTTTATATGCATACAACATTAAGCTTAATTTTCATGGAAATTACTGTTGCTTGCACAAATTTTCTTTGATTTTATGTTTTTGAACTCTAGTTATAATAAGTCTTTCATTAGTTAGAGAGAAAACCTATCCATGTTATATTGCTATTATGCATTATTTCCATTGAATACATACATTTCAGTAGCATCCAATGACACCATCAGTTATAGGTCTATCATTTGAAAAGGTTATAACATGTAACTGTGGTATGAAACTTAGAAGTAAATATTTTCTTTTTAGGACAATATTTGCATTATTCTATCTTTAAAATTTCAATTTTTAAAGAGAGAGATAAAAATATAATGATATCCACCTATTTATGGCATTTATCCCAATAAGAAAACATTCATGGTGTGCTACTGCCCTTCTCAATGGCTCCTTTTTTTTTTTTTTTTTAACTAGTTAGTATTGTAGAAATCGGGAAAACTAAGATTAACTAAAAGAAGAAGTGTATCTTAATAAAAAGTTTTTTGGGATGAAAAAAAATGCTTCTTCAGAAGAAAAAACATAACCACTGGCATTTCAGTCCTGCTCATGTTAAGGTAGACAAATAATTTAGTGAGCACAAGAATTTATTGAATCACTTTTAGAGGTGTTATTCAGCATGTGCCACAGTCCAAATTTTACAAAATTATTAGAGCCATTTTTTCTATCTATTTCAAGTCAATGAAAGTTATCCAAAACTTACCTGGTAACTATTTGACTGGGAACAGTTTTAGTTTCAAAGCTAGTGTCATAGCAAGTTAAAGAATGATAAATCAGTACACTGAACTACTCAAAAGTTACTTAGCTGAGACAGATTTTTACAATTGCTGGAATTTTATTTCTTTCTTTTCTGATATTGTCTTCCAGAATCTGTGTTTACTGGTGTGACGTTGAATTCTTTAACACTGAGTTTCCACTCAGAAATGTTTCCATACCTGCTCTTTTGCTGCAGAAGTTTTCCTTATGAAAGTGTTAATGGAGTTCAGGATAACTGCCAAGAATTACCTCTAAGTTTCAAGGTCACTTTTCCCGTGTGGAATAACTGGAATGGATCAAAGCCCATGGGACACTACAAACAATTTTGCTAGTATTTTTGGCTGTTTACCAAAACAGAGCATTTGTTTTCTATATCCAGAACTCTCCCAATAACAAATTCTTTTCAGCTATGGCTTTTCATCAACACCACAGAGAGAAATTAAATATAAAGCTGTTGGTTCTTGAATATGTCTATGGCCATACAGATAATCTCTCGAAGTATAGCTACCTTAAGGCAAGTACTTAGTGAACAATATCAAAATTATTGTGAGTAGTGGACTAGATTTCCCTCTTGTTCATTGATTATTCAGCATACTGTCTCTGTAAGCTGTGCCCTTATCAGCAATCACATTTGATTGCAGACTTCAAGCCTTCAATAGATAAACAGATAAATAGATAGATGGGTAAGATAGACAGAGAAACACAAAGGTCTAAAACTATGTTTTTTAAGGCCTTGGACTTGTAAACAGTTCCAACACGCAGCATAAAATAGGATATTTGTTTAAAGTCTCACTGAATCTGCTCCAAGGCATTCTTTTCATGCATGACGTGGTCTGGGGCATAGCTCTGCATGAACAGCATCCTATCTACACACATATGAGGTCACTTCAACCTCAGCAATGAGCATGCAACAGGCAACAGAAACTTGCAATCCTCTCTACTTCTGATTTTTCCTCAAAATGACAATGATTTCACAACAGCTGGCCTAAAGGAGATATTATTACCTCATCCTTTGAAGTGGTTTATAAGCTGGGGAGACAGAGCTTCCTTTCTCCCTTTCTCACAGATACATACACACACGCACAGACATACACAATATCAGTATCTGTTAATTTAAAATTCTGAACAGAATTTGAACTGAACCTAAAATCTAAGTCCAGCCTCCCGAACTTCAAAAAAAAGATGAGCTACAGAAGGACCTGATGTTTCAGCACTAGTACCAAGGTGACTTTTTAAATCCTGCAGAAGGATGTTCTATCTGCCTAATTTAAGCACTTAAACTTAAGTGAACTAGATTTTCTTGTGAATGCTTGAAAAGCGTCTAATGATACATCTATTAATATTTAAGGAACTGCGATAACTTTCTTTGCAGGAGTGCTTTACCAGACACCTACAATTTGAGTTTAAGGTGGATACCTATGTTAGATTGGATCATATAATGCCTTTTTTTTTCCAAGGTGAGGTGAGTGGAAATCAGGAAACAATTCTGCAGCAAGATTTGTAATGCATCCATCTAAGCAGCTGGTTGTTTACAGGAAATGTTTGAACAACAGAATATCATAGAGAATCAATCTACTTCATCTTGCAGGAAAAGTCAAGAGATCCAACTGTTGACTTTTTTTTTTTGACAGGAAGTTGCTACCTTTTTTTTCTCAAGACTACAGAATAAAAAGTGCTTGTGAACGAGGACATATTGTTAACACAGCTATTTAGACAGAGTGCTGAGAATGAAAAGCTTCTAGAGCTGTTCCTCTGATATCCTGTCATTCTGCCACCTGAGAATGACAGTCTGATAGTATGCAGCAAGAGGCAAGGAAATTTCACTTTGAAAACATCAGCAGCCCTTGTACATCTGTTAATTAAAGCAATCTGCCAGTGTTCCTCTTAGATATGCAATGAATCAATGCTAAGCTAATGTGACACATTTTCACTGCTGCTGTAATAGAATTGAAAGTAACACATTTATTTGTCAGGTGGCACCGATCTACACTTCCTTGTCTGATGAGGGGGTTTGATTGTCACACTATCACTGTCTGGTCTAGGTATGACGTACTGAAGATTTTCAATCTGTTTCAGTGAAGTTATAATACAGCACACGGACTGCATGTTTCTGCTGGACAGTTCAAACACTATTTGTGCCTTGGATTTAGCTAACTATTTTTGCTCTATATTGTTACAGAACTGGGGAGCAATAGTTGCTGGCAATAGATCTGCAACAAAAAGATTCCTTTACTTTGAAAATCTTCAGTCACAATGCAGGGTTTCATACAAATTTCTATTTCAGCTTTAAACTAGGGCTCGTGTTTCTGACATTTTTTTTATTCTCTGTGACAAGAGCTGGTATAAAAAAGTATTACTTTTCCCTAACTAATGGCAAGAATCTAACTTTAGGGACCTACATTAGGTGCCTTTACTCCTTATTGTTAATCTTCAGAGAGCCCTGAACCAAGAGAAATTCAAGTTCAGCCTGTTTCCCAAAAATCAAGTACTGCAAAGCATTGAAGTGAGGAGAATATTACTGGAAAATATGAATGTAGTATACACCATATAAACAAAAAGCAATGTGACATAAACATTATGTAAAAGAACTACGTCTAGATAACAATAGTTTAATAAACTGAACAGAATGAGTGAAGCTGGAAGTTCTAAGATATTGAGAAAAATTTTGTCAAGACCCTCTGTGTACCAACCAGCTCTGCAATCTCTTCCCTCACCCAGAGATTTGGCTGCCTGTGTTCAAGGGCAGCACTGGAATGGGATAGCTGTGTAACCTTGGGTCAGACTTTCATGAAAATGAGTAAGGTTGTGGCAAAGAGCTGTAAGAAGCCTTGTGGAGTCCCTGCCCATTGGGACTCCAGCTTAGGAGCTGCATTTAATCACAGGCCCTTGCCCCTGCCTGAGCTACATTGTTGTATGCCCAATATCTTGCTGATTCTGACCTTGCTTTGCTGACGCTGGACCTCAAACCTTAACTAGGTTTGTCCGGCAGTCACTAGGCTTTTGTTTGACGCTGGTTATGGTCCCTAAACCTGCCCTGCTTTTCTTGTGTGGGTGCTGTGGGACTGTGCCCATGGTTGGTGGGGTGACTGCCTGCCTTGCTGTCACCCTGGGCTCCCAGCTCTCCTCCTTTTGCAGAGCAATTTGTTCTTGCTGCTCTCTGGCATGTTAGGAGGTTGCCAGCCTGCTATGGATGATGCTTGCACAGGTTTCACATACTGAACTCTGTCTGCAGGAGCAAAGAAGTTCCACCAGCAGATGGAAAACACCTCATGAACATGAAACCAGTGTCAGCAGAGCACTGTTGCAGGGCAAAGCTGTTGCATTAGTTTGCAAATGCTAATGCAGAAGAGCATTAATACAGATACACAAGCAGCTGTATCTGATTTCATTACCTAATCTGCAAGAAGACAAGATCCAACTTCAGTGTCATTTTTACCCTGCAGATAGTCTAATGTAAAAGGCAAAAAAAAAGTTATTGCTTCTGCAGTTTCTTACCTATAATCATTTTACATTGTTATTCTTTTGACCTCTCTTTTTGACCTAATTAGGCTTAGATCTTTCAACCATACTGTGTAGCTTATAAAGTATTCAATTGCCAATTTCTATAAAGCATCCTAATGCTCACTGAAAAGTCTAGGAAGGCCTATGAGCCACTCAGTCCTTGTTTGCACAGACCTTTTGCCTGAGGTTGAAGATCTAAGATGAGACCCTTCTGTGTTTGTACAGCACCCGGCATCTCTTGACCATGTCAATTAGTGGGACTCCTAGATGACAGGCCAACACTGTATGATTAATGGAGAGAAACAGGCTCCACCAAACTAGTAACTCTTTGTAAACACTGCAGGGGAGGGTGGTGGTACTACTCTGCCTCTGTGCAAAAACTTTTGACAATGCTTTTTCAGAGTCTGCAGAAGAAAAAAAAAGTGTCTAGCCGTGAATTTAACATTTCATTGCAATGCCTCTTACAGAACAATAAATAAATAAATAAAAATTACAGATAGCCTGCTGCTCTAGTTCTACAGTTTAAAATTGATTGTTTTCCTTTAATGTCTTGTCTGATATCTGTGCCTATTGCAAAGCCTAAATCTGAAGCAGCATGTTTTTAAACTAGTCAGCATGTCTGGTGTGCTCTGAAACAATCACCCTTCACTTTGACCAGCTCAGCTCAGTCAGCGTGTCTT
>NW_008824659.1:1212197-1218668 GCF_000699105.1 Pygoscelis adeliae
GTGTGTTTTCCTTGAAATGAAGTGATATAAAAATTCATGTGAGGAATTCTTCAAGATGTTGCCAGAAATCTTTAGAAAAATAACACCCTTAAAAAGTAAAACTAATCCTCTTAAGAGATTTTACCTTTTATAAACTTCAAACATAATTTGCTTTCTATTGTTAACAGAAGTGCCAGCACACTTTGCTTATTCTTACATCTAGAATAAATACTCTGTAATTATCATAGATTATAGTGCATATGTGGTAATGGATATCACAGCTTTGCATAAAAATATAATGTGACTTTTACTTAAGGTTGATTTATATAAATAGCATAAATGCTGACAGTAAAAGGCACAAAAAAAGAAGTCAATTCCCAGCACATCTTTGCAAAATGACCTCATACAGTGAAATCTTGGAAGCTCATAGACAATGAATCACAACCGGTACTTTGCATGTGATACTGAGGGATAAACAAGAAAATAATCCTTACAAGAATGAAATCTTACAACGTAATATGAAAATACCCATCTTAAAATATTGTGAAAGTTTCAATTTAAAACACCAAGAGCCAGATAACTCAAGATTAAAGATGAAACTTACTGATTTGGTTGTGCTGGTGGTAGCAACCATACAGGACGACTGTACTTATCATAGTGGATAGTGAAATTAATCTTTGGGATACAGCACAGATGTCCAATGACTTATTCTGGGGATTCAAGTGAGCACGTGGTGTGTAAAATATTAACTTACAGGTTTAAATCGCTAATTTGAAATCATGTGATGTACTCTCCTTGAGTCTAATGGGATGACTTCTACTCTTTCGTCATGATAACAGTCAAAATTTAAACCATGGCAGTAAAGAAATTAGAAGTTTCAGAGTGGTAGCATCCTCTTGCTGAACACTTCATGTGGATTTGCAAACATTTTTTAGCATCTCACTTGCCCTCAGTAAGGCTACTAAAACCAGTAGTTTTTCCAAATCACTACTTAGTGGCATTTAATGAGAACTCTTTCTATGTGCTCCTGTCTAGAATCTTAATTTGTGTTAGGTAAGCTACAGAAAAACAGTAAAATCTTGATAAAGACAAAGATCAGAAAGTAGCATATTTTGAGTTCTCCATGTTCAATTTTTGGCTACCTATTTGTGAAAATTAGCCTTACTAATTTTATGGGAAATACGAATGGCTTACATTAAAACATAAGTCTTTAAAAATGATGTATCTCTATACTAAGTCCATGTTTCAAATGGGAAACCTGATATAAAGTTAGATGAGCTACTTGAGCAGTTACAATAAGTGAGGCAAGAAAGGAGCACACAAAGTATAAAGTCCTGAGTCTACAATGTAGTTGTTGAATAATTTTCCTGGCTTGGGCAATCACTATAATGCACTATTGAATCTTAAATCAGAGAAAAAGTACATTTCAGTAATTATTTCATCCATCTCAAAAAATTCTAAATTCCAAAGTCTAGTTCTAGTTTTCTGTGCAATGTAGTTGTAAATAAACCTAGTAGCGTTTTCTGTCACGTATTTTTTAGAAAACTAGAATACATCCTACCAGGCCTTTCTATAAGACAACAGATATTCAGACTATATATTACACGTAACATTATTCACTGACTAAATAAGTCAGTACATATATGATTGTTTATATGATGACTGTAAATTTATATAGTTTAATCAGAATCTCAAATGGAGTTAAACATCTAACTTCCATCAGTGAAATAAAAAGGATTTCCATTAAGATACTTGATATTTTTAGATAACAGAATATTAGTTTTAACATGAGATTATATAATTAATATTGTTATATTAGTAATATAAAAGTGATAGAAGGAAAAAAAAATCTTCTGAGTCCTAAGTTCAAATTTCAGAATTTTTAAATTACAATTTTCAGAGGTTTGTTTGTGAATTGATTTCTCTCTTATAGAAGTTGGGAAAACATTTATTTTTTTCTTTTGTTCTTTTTGTTTCCAAGTCTCAACTTTGTGTGTGCCAGCATCTGCAGAATTGCTGAACAGTCTTGCAAAAACTGAGATTAATCACTGTTGTGAGTGGTCTTCGTCCAGCAAAGCTGGACTCTTCTTCATTTCTCTTAGAGTTCAGAATATTAATTTGTTAATATTTCCTGACTCAAAAGTCCTGTCTTAAAGAAACTGGGCTTCCTCTTCCATGGCTGTTTGATTAGAAGAAATACCCAAACACTAAAGGAAGTGCTAGAAAAAATGGCAGATATCTAAGTTTAAGCAGATATCCAAGACTCACTATCCGAGTCTGATACAGTTCATTGTAAAATTATTTTCTGATATAGTTGAGATTAATAGCTTCATATATTTTCTCCTTTTAATTATAAAGGACTAAATAAAAAGCAGAAAGTTATATTCTAACTTTTAGATGTTTAAAGATAAGTGAGATGAATCACACACATACGTTGTTGTTAAAGTGTAATGAAGATTGTAGAAATAAATGTTACCAATTTAAAAGTGAAAATCTGTACAGTAATAAAATCACTGATCATTCTAACTCCAGGAAACTAAAGTCATATATTAAATCTAAAGGAAGCCCAAGCACCTTAAGCTATCAGAATTCATAAGTAAAGAAGGCCAGTATATCTAACCCTGAATAACAGCCTTCTGTTTTCCCTCCATGTGAACAGAGTTTTGAAATATAGTGACCAATCTCATTGATGACATACCTTTTTTTATGGAGTGTTATGTTTTGTTGACATATTAACATATATGATTTTCTCCAAAGTACTATTTCCAGTGCTGCAATGGAAATAGAAGGTGTATTGTTCTAACCTTGTATCTATACTACTTAGATAAGTGGCTGGCAATGACTTAATAGCTCCTGAACTTTTGAGGAGCTTAACACCTCCTTCCCTCTGGGCTTTCTGTAGTTATTTTCATATGACTATTGTTACAAAAATGTCATCTTTTTTTTCTTTCTTTCTTTTTCTACACAAATTACCTTTAAATCTACAAAAGAGAGTGCTCTCCTGAAGACCTGCAAGATAAATCCCTCTGTTATTCTCCTAGATGCTCAATGACACAGTGAGAACTTCTCACTTCTCTTCTGCTGTGTCCCAAACTATGAAGGATTCAGCAGATAGAACCAGGAAGAGGTGAGTCATGCTGAAATCCTAAACATAACCACAAAGGGATCTACTGAAAGAAGTCAGGTCCAGGTCTGTTGGAACAAAAATGACTTCATTCTCTATCGCCATCCTGTGATTCAGGGCTTGCAGTCAGCCTGCTTGAGAGGTGGCTAATTGTAGAAGAATGATACCAGGGATCAGCAAAGCTCTAAAGATACAGATCCTTTCAAAAGCATGGACATTCCCATCTATTTCTTCACTGTGTATATGGATATAGTTCTGTCTGAAGACTCTGACTTCATACACATACTATACCAGAACTCTTGGAGACTCATAAAAATGGTACATGCAAATAACTGCCTGAAAATGAGATTACACCTTTTTGGCTCTAATTTAGTCCCTTGGGGAATCTTTTGTTGTTTATACTTCCTAAGTTCCTTTTCTGATCTTTCCTTGCTTGCTCTATGCTCATTTTGTTTACTTTCTTTTTCTTTCGGAAGGAGCATTCCTTTTCTTAACTCTAATACTGAAGATTATAAAAAGAAATTATTCCTTGATATGTGTCCACCTTCTGCAGATATCAATACCAGCAGCAGCATTTCATATTTTTCTTTCCTAATGAGTTCAAACCATCTTGGTGTCTGACCCAAGCACTTAACTATATGGTGAAAGGCAAATGTTATGCTTCTGTATCTTATTTCAGTAGAATCTTGCTGCCTTTTTCAAAAAGTTTTTTTTAAAAAGTAGAAATAAGATAACATTTTCAAGGCAGCACCTCTAGCAGCACTGACCTAAAATGTTCATGCCGACTCACAAAATGTCAGTTCTTTGAGATTGGAAAGTAAAAGCCAAAAAGTGGTATTGTTGTCCTGTGGGTTTAAAAAGATTTGTGGATTTAACTTCCCTAGAAAAAGTTGTCAAAATGTGGAGCTCAGATTTTAATACAAAGGAATGCAGTAAAAATAATAACAAATGAGATATGGAATGTATCATATTAGTATTCAAGTATTATCAGAAGTATTGAGTAGAACATTTTCAGAACAAGAGTGACTTATTGGTATAATACAACTTTCATTATCTTATTTTGTATCAACTCTCAACTTTATATTCACTAACATTTCCTTTACTATTATCACCACTAAATAATGTTTATTTTTATAGTAACACATAACAAACAGAAAGATCCCAGAGAAATAACCACCTACAGAGGCAAAGCGATTAAGTGATATGTTTTACTTTCTAGTCCATATTTGAGAAAAAAAATATTTGAGAAGGCAGCAAGATGCTTTTTATTTTTATCGCAGTGAAGTGCCATGCAAAGCTGTACTGCTGTATAAGTACATCTTCATGATTAAGAGTATTATGCCTACATAAAGCCATAGAAAGAAAAGACATGAAGCAAGCAGTTTATTATTAATATACTCACAGAAGGGTGCTTTCATGCTTGTATCTTCAATTCCATAATTGTCAGATGGGTAATTTCACCAGCAAAATGTTGAAGGTCATTTTCTTTTTCCTCTTCCTTTTTACTTCCATTAAAAATATTATCTTTATTGGGTTCTTTTAATTTTCTTAGTCAGGCCAATTGACCTCATTACACACTTGCTGAATCAGGTTACTGAGTAAATGACATCATGCAGGACAAAAGTTAACAATTGCAATATCCTATCAAAGAGTTGATATTTGCATTTAAAGTCATTTGAAACACAAATCTGAATCATTAACTCTAAATCAGCAGAGTTAAATCCATTCTGAATTCCTTCTTTAATTACCTGGATAAATGCATTTGAGTCTTTTCAAGATATGAACATTCATTTACAAATCAAAGAGATTTTTTTCTTAGTCTTCAGGCAATCCAGCCTTTTGAAGTCCCTAGCCTTAAAATCTAGAGTAACAATTAATTGTAACAATATGTTATCAATGCTACAGAATATATTGGATGCTAGAACAGTTCTTATGGCTACCCATTCATTCCATACAGACTTAAACCCAGTCTTAAAGCCTGGGTTTCATCACAAATCCTGTTTCATCACATTTTGTCTAAGAATTTATGATGATTATTCAGACTTCTCTTATTTTGCAGAGCCCAAGGAAACCAGCAGTAAAAGGACCATGGAAAACTTAGTGAAAACCATTCAATGAGTTAAAACAGGACTATCTTGGTACTTTTTGGGGGTAAAAGCCAGTACAAACACTGCTCAGTGTGTACCATTCAGTTAATCTGTTACTTTTGCTATAATACAGCTCACAACATACATAGCTCAGTTGGTAATGAAAAACGCTGAGTACCTATGAAAACACAGTTTTACCTTCTGTTATTCTAAAAATATTTTTATTTATAACTTATCAACATAAAACGTTGCACGAGCAAGGCTTCAGGATGTGAATTTAAATGAGTCTTTTTTGGAGCTGTGAACCCTTTGCTTAGGAAGTTATACCAAATTAAAGATTGCCATCTTACTGTGAGTTATCTTACAAGTTAGAAAAGGGCATGGTGTGTGTACATTATGATGATTTCTGCTTTTGTAATGCAGCCTTTCCTTCCCCAATATGCGAAGTATGTGAAAATACATAAAGTATGTGAATACAGATGATGGTGTCTATCAATTAATTAGGACTAGTTACTGCTTGTTGTACACAATATAAAAAGGCATAAACCACTTTTTTGATTATCGCACGATTGGGATAACTCAGAGTAGTCTTTTACCTCATGCAGTGGTCTGGTGGGAGCAAGAGTATTACATTTGTAGCAGGAATCAGAATCATAGAATCATAGAATCATAGAATCATAGAATAGTTTGGGTTGGAAGGGACCTCTAAAGGTCATCTAGTCCAAACCCCCTGCTGTGGGCAGGGACATCTTCAACTAGATCAGGTTGCTCAGAGACCCGTCCAACCTGACCTGGAATGTTTCCAGGGATGGGGGCATCTACCATCTCTCTAGGCAACCTGTTCCAATGATTCACCACCCTCAGCGTAAAAAATTTCTTCCTTATATATAGAGTGAATCTACCCTAAAACTATTCCCCCTTATCCTATCACAACAGGCCCTACTAAAAAGTTTGACGCCATCTTTTTTATAAGCCCCCTTTAAGTACTGATAGGCTGCAATAAGGTCTCTCTGAAGCCTTCTCCTCTCCAGGCTGAATAACCCCAACTCTCTCAGCCTTTCTTCATAGGAGAGGTGTTCCATCCCCCTGATCATTCTTGTGGCCCTCTTCTGGACGCACTCCAACAGGTCCATGTCTTTCCTGTGCTGAGGGCTCCAGAGGTGGACGCAGGACTCCAGGTGGGGTCTCACCAGAGCGGAGTAGAGGGGCAGAATCACCTCCCTCGACCTGCTGGACACGCTTCTTTGGATGCAGCCCAGGATACGGTTGGCTTTCTGGGCT
>NW_008824659.1:1220471-1254510 GCF_000699105.1 Pygoscelis adeliae
CCATAATCTTCCCCGGCACCGAGGTCAGGCTGACAGGCCTGTAGTTCCCTGGATCCTCCTTCCAGCCCTTCTTGTAGATGGGCGTCACTTTATATGTGATGTCATTTATATGCTATAAATATTCCAGTCATTTAAACAAAGCTGAGGAAAATAAATTTCAGCCATTGTTTTTTTATTCTTAAGAAGATTTTTCTCACTATACTACAAATATTATAAAGATTATTTTAAGATATACATATCCCATCCCATCACCAGATGTTATTTCATGTTCATGTAGCCACAGATGAACAGTAGTGACCTAGTCATCTACAATACTACCTAATGATACTAAAGAAAATAAAGCAGCACATTTGACCCTGACAGCAATTGGATTTTTCAGAAGATCTCTTGGTTTGCCTGGAAACAATTCTGAAAAAGAATAAGCACTTCTGCCTGCAGGGTCTCTGGAAAAGGAAGTGTTTAGGCAACTGCAGTAGGACTGGGATGTTATTTTCAGATTCTCTATTGATGTGTAATACATATTTGGACATGTTACCTCATCCTTATTTTTTTTCTCCTACCCTTCATTAGTTTAATCTTTTTATACTGTGAACTCTTTAGGGCAGGCATAGTCCCCTATGAAGTGTACAAAAAGAGGCTTCTTGAGAACTATTAGATCTAACTGGAATTGAACTGACAACTGGAATAGGAATAAATAATAAGTAAAGGATCTTGGGCTGCATCCACAGGGGAATTACTAGCAGAGATATACATGTGATCATCCCATTCTGCTCAGAGCTTGTCAGGCCACACCTCAAGTGCCATGTCCAGTTCTAGTCCCGACAATTTAAAGAAGATACAAATCAACTGGAGAGGATCCAAAGGAGGGCCACAAAGATAACCAAAGGGCTGGAGAACCCGCCTTATGAGGAAAGACTGAAGAAGTTAGGTCTCTTCTCCCTGGAGAAGAGAAAGCTCAAGGGGGACCTCATCACATACAGTACTTAAAGCGTGGCTACAAAGAGGACGGAGACTCTCCTCTGTAACGAGGCCCACATGGCTGTGCTGTAAGCACAGACAATGCCCCAGGGAAAGCTCCAGAAGCCAGCCACGGGGAGGGGCCCGGTGTCACTCTGCTTGACTGACTAATGACTCAACCACTCCTGGAGCTGGGGTAAAAGAAGACTCTAGAAACCTTGGGCTGGAGCCAATAAATAGGGGCGCACGTGAGCCTCCTGGGGGCACTCTCCACACCGACACCCCTCCCCCCCATTGGCAGGTCCGGCACTGGATCCAGGATTGGTGATTTCTTTATCTCTCTCTACCTCTCTCCTGCTTCTCTCTTTCTCTTTCTCTTTCCTCCTTCTCCTTCTTGCTCTCTGCTTTTGATGTTGTTAAGTAATACAAGGCCTACCTCAACTCCTCACAAAGCCACTTAGCTTGTATTATATATTAAGACATAGAGGGTTGATGCTTATAGAAGTGTTCGTGCCATTAAAGTTGGAGTTTGTTTTTGGACCTTGAGTGTTATTTCACCTTAATCCACACCGAGGGGATTTGCAGATCTTAGTCACTCTCCCCTTCTCCTAGGTGGGACGTGACATCCTCTCTCTTCACAAGGAGCCACACGGAGAAGATGAGGGGCAATGGGTACAAGTTGCACTGAGAAGGGTTTCATCTCGATAGAAGAAAGAAAATTTTTACAGTGAGAACAATCAATCACTGGAACAACTTCCCAGGGACATGGTAGAGTGTACATCACTGTAAGCTTTCAAGATGCAATTGGACAGGGTGCTAGATAATCTCACCTAGGCTTCCTTTCCCATGAAAGTTTGGACCGGATGATGTTTTGAGGTCCCTTCCAACCTGGGCTGTTCTATGGTTCTATTGTTCTAAAAATTAAGAACATGCCTGCTTTTCTTGCTCTCCTTCCTCCATTTTTATTGGCCACAGTTGTCTTGTATTTGTTTATTTCTTATCCTCCATGGCATAACATGGAAGGGATGATAAGGCCTTTTCTAATGACAGCAAATAGCATCCCCTACATACTTAATAAAGTCATAGGGAGTAACATACGAGCATTTGGTTTGCAAAATAGAACTCATGGTATCCACAAGGGGTAAAAGCAGTTCTTCAAGGTGTGCTGTGGTCAACAAGAATTCATTGTTGTCATAACAGGAATCTTTATCTTTATTTTTGTTTGCTGGATTCTTTTAATTTCTACAAATACCATTAACAATGTTTTATTAAAAATATAAATTGCACTTCTTCCTTATAATATCACCATTTAATGTGGATTTTGCTTTTTGTTTGCAATATGTTCTTGTTGAAAACTTCTTGCATTTTCATGTTTCTGGACTCCAGAAAGGTTCAGAGTTATGATAGAGCACACAAAATGGGCCAAAAAGAAATTATCTGGGCTAGAGAAAAACTTCTGGAGTGGATCTTGACATTTTGTTGACTATTGTGTATAGGTATGTTCTTTCTTTAATGAAAAGGGCATCTGATAATGTGGATTAATTTATAATCTTAATTAAGACTAAATCCCAGACTCATGTCACAAACCTGAGTTGCTATTGTCAGGAGTTTACAGGCTTCACTAGCTAAAGAAACCAGTAGATACCTTCAGGTCATTTCAGCCCATTACAATCTGATGGGCAGATGATACCATACCTGCCAGAAAGAGCTATTACTGTTCAGTGACTGAGATGCATTCTTTAGCAATAATAATCACAATAATATGGTTTTATTATTTATACTTTAACATAGAGGTCAGCTGTTACCTTTTTAATATTACATCAACTTGTCTTCCACTAAAAGCCTTTAATTCCACCCTGGAAAAAGGAAAGAACTGATCATCTTAAAGTTTTCAAAGGGGTTTTTTTGGAACATGAACCCTGAACAAATCATTTTAGTTTTAGTAAGAAATCCCAATATACTATCCATCAACAGTAATGTTGGCATCTAGCAAGAACTAAGTGAAGTTAGAGATATTTAATATCTTTTAAAGATTTGCAGTTGTTTTATACTGAGTACTTCAGAATAGATTGTACTTCAGAATAGAGTGTCAGACCATTGAGTTTTTTCAAAAATAGGGAAAATACTTGAAACATAATTTAGATATTGTTGCAGGAGAGATGTAGTACTTTCTGCTAAGGCCTGTCTCAAAGATATATATTGATCTAAATAATTAAGAATTGCTAGATAGGATAATACGTTCACTCCTGAATAGGTCCCCTAGCCTTTTAATATCTAATCACTGTCAATATCCTGAGACATGGAGAAAATTTTTAGTGAATATCAAAATAGCTGCAAAAATGGGAAATTATTTTAAATTATGTCTACCTACCATATCTCTACTGATTGACAGTAGAAATAAATAAGTGATTTGGTATACTTAATATTATTAGTATTTATCAGATTGCTTTTGTGAAGTTATTCTTTTTCATTTGAAACATTTTAGAAACTGATTAAACATGCCAAATATTCTGCTTTATAGGTGAGGTAGAAACTCTAGATTTAAAGTTACATTTCACCAGGCTTGACTAGGAGAGGCTTCTAAGCTAGTTGGAATTATATATTTACCAGAAGTGCTGGTCTTTTTCCAATTGTTAGAGCAGTAGTCCAGACAACCAACTAATTCCATATGCCAAACTTTCTCATGGCTAAAATTTGGTGGGAGGACTCCCAGCAACAAGAATTGTTTAACTTCTCTTTGCAGATTTCTTCATACATATATTTGGATTTGTATGTGGTTTTTCCCCATCAACCTAAGTCTGCCTTACTGCTTTTGTCAGCTGTTAAGTTGAGCTTTTTAATACAAGCGATTTCTTTTGTGGTGCTACAAAAGTGACTTGTCAAATTATCAAATCTTGTAAAGATCTGTAGCAGATCAAAAAGGAGAGTAGTCTTTAGATCAGTGAAAATGTGATCTGACAGATGACAATACGTAAATAGGAACTTTCATAAACTATGTTCTACTCTCAAGTCCGTACAGAATTTGAAGCCCGATTGTCAGTCTATTTAGGCCAAAGACTATATATATATTTTTTTTTTAATCTTCATTCTGAATGGTCTGTATTTTCCCATTGTTTTTTACTGCTGAAAATAACAGTCGTGCTGATTAATTAACTGGCAGAACCCATACTGACCCAACACATCCTAGCTTCCAAGGTATATCCTGCTCAGTGTAAATGTTGGTCTTTTAATGACAATCACAGTATGTGGGGCTGTCTGGAATTCTATTAGATTGCCATTAACAACAATATATCATTCTCCAGCTCTGCTGAGTGTTTTAAAGAAGCAAAATAATCAAATTGTGTGCTTCAAATTTGGTTTAAAAATGGACATCATTGGATAGTATGGGCTGAATTATTACAGTGTAAGTTTTGCCTGCATGAGTTAAAAGGTTTTGGTGCCCACATTTTTACTGCTAATTGTCTAAGCTCTTTAAAAATAATTTGCCAGAAGATATTTAACCAGCATCTATTTTCTTTTGGGATTTACTTTCATACTGGAGATATTTCTAACATCTTTTTTCAGTTTTTATTGTGCAAGTTATAATATCTGTGGATTGCTATGGATACAAACAGTTGGATCAGTCTATTAACCTCCAAAATACTTAAGAAGCCCTGTAAGGGTCAAATCATGAGGGGGGAAAAAGAGGAGAAAGATGAAACATATACAGAACAGCTGCTAGTCATTCCCTGTACACAATATTTAACTAGGTCAACAAAGAAGTGAAAATTATTTGCATATTTAAATAGATCTTCAAAAGTTGGGAAGCTAGTAAGCTTGTTCTCTCATTGAATAGTTGCAGATAGAGTTATTGCCACTTGATTGTCCTTCTGGCAGCCAAAACAAGATATAAATATCTTTGATGACAGTATGTCAAAGTATGCAGTCCAAGAACAAACAAATCTAATTTCCTGTTTCAGGATATATACGTATATATGTATTCATTTAGGTGGGAGTGGACAAATCATCATATGTAGAGTTCATCTCCTAATCTCTGATATTTACAACACTATTTCCACTCTGATTTAATATGCAAAACCTCCAGAAGTTCATGTTTTGGTTTATACACAGTAATGCATTTTGTCTGAATAACACAAAAATGATCAAATATTTATCCAGCCTTTAGCCAAACAATATGAACGTCCTCTGTTCAAAATGGCTTAAAGTGTATTTATTATAATTTTATTATTGATTTTATTCTATTATCTACATAGAATTCTTTAAACATGAACAAAGATATCTATATATGAATAACTGTAGGTACTTGTTCATTAATACAATTTCTGGCACCCCAAGCTTTCCTTCAGACTGGAAGGGGGACACTGAGAAAAGAGTATTCTGTTATAACTTGTGTTCATGGCACTACAAAGTAATCAGTATAAATGTAGAAATATTAGGTCTTGCATATTATTTTCTGTGTATTCTGTAAGGTATTACTTACCTGGAAAACACAATAGGAAAGGGACATGGCATGATGTATAGGCTACAGCTGAAAACAGAGATTTGATTTTTCTTCTTTGTGCATAGTTTTTAGCCCAAATAAAGGGTTGTCTTATGACACCATTCAGACTTAGCAGGAAGATATATTCGATAGGTAAGAACAGAGATTTAGTGAAGTAATAAAATTGTAATAAGTAGCATTCCATGGGTGACAGCACATTGTGGAATCCTTAATTCCCAGCAGCTTGGTGTCTACTGCAGAAAACATTAATATTCTGCAGGGCAAAACTGGAGCTACATGATCCAAGGCATATTCATCAGACAAAGTTCTTCAGTCTGACTCCCGGAGGCAAATAGTTTTTTGGCATGAGGGTCACCTATGAAGCCAAAGAAAACAGTACGCACCTTCATATCTTTATATTACTGAGTGTGAAGGTCCTTGTACTATTAAAAAAATCCAAAGAAACAAACAGTTTTAAAAAGCCACAGGAGAAAATAAACTGAACAATCAGGACAAGAATGATTGGTAGGAATGGAAACACTAGATATATTAGTGGAGATGGCTGCAGTGGAAGGGGAAAGCTTTCTGTAAGTTATCTTTGAGAATCATTGAGTTTCTAGTAAAATAGAAGTTCCTTGTGACTGGTGTATGCTCAGGACAATAGCAGACAATGAATTGAAGAGATGAACTTGTTACAGACTTACAGCCAGTACTATGAATCTAGAATATTTAGACTCTTACTAAGACCAGATTGTCTCTAGGTATAACAGCATGAAGCTCCATAAACAGCCATTAAAATGGAAGAAGCTGACAGCGGGAAAGCCAATGTATATATGCCAAGTAGCAGATTAGAAAGAAGTGGAGAAAAGCCCTAGAGAAAGCTGAAAGAAAATGACTGGGAGTACCAGCATTAAATCAGCAAAGGAAAAAATCAGAGAATAAACTAGCCAAGAACAGAAACAGAGAGAGTAAGAAAAAGATTTGCAACAATCGACAAAACTGAAGGAAATACCCTACACTCTGAAAGACAGGAAAAACAGAATGGAGCTTTACATCCAGTTATTAAACTCAAGAGTACAAATAAAGCAAGAAAAGGCTGTTATGGAGTCCAGCATGGGATTCCTTAAGTGAACAAGAATAGTCCTTATGTGGAGTAACAGAACACTTTGCACGCTCCAGGGGCTGGCGTGTATGTGACATAAAAACCTCACAGAACCACAGGAGGACTGGAAAGAAAGGAAGAAGAGAGGAAAGGAAATGAAGGGAAGAAAAAAGAAAAGGAAGGAAGGAAGGAAGGAAGGAAGGAAGGAAGGAAGGAAGGAAGGAAGGAAGGAAGGAAGGAAGGAAGGAAGGAAGGAAGGGAGGAAGGAGGGAAGGAAGGAAGGAAGGAAGGAAGGAAGGAAGGAAGGAAGGAAGGAAGGAAGGGAGGGGAAAGGGGGAAGAGGAAAGAAGGAGAAAGGGAGGAGAAAGTTGAGAAGCAGGAAAGGAGGGAAGGATGAAAAGGAGAAAAAAGAGGAAAAGGAAGAGTAAGCAGAAATTTGTAAGATCCCTTAGGATCTCATGTCTTTGCAAAGATCCCATTTCCTAGAATTATCTTTGGGACTATTTCTAGGACCGGCGTGTTTCACTGTGCATCGAGCTGCAGACTGCAAAGTCTAACACAACGGTCCACTTGGAATTATTAACAAAAAAAGGAACCTCAGGAGACCTAGACCCATTGGTGAATGGTAATACTAAATCAACAGTTAAAGAAGCACATATCATGTCAGAAGTATAAAGAATTCCAAAAGAAAAGACCAAGGACAAAAAATACAAAATTATACTTTGCCTTTTTACAGAGCCAGAGTGAACATCTTCCATCTAGACCGATACAATCAAGCGATGATTCTAATAAATAATTTTGCCCTTTTTCAGCAAGTCATCATGTTCAAAGTTAATCCATCTGCAACAGCTGTAAGCCTACTAAAACTTTCTTTACATGTTATGAAATTCTATGAATAATAGTTGGCGTTGAATCTCAGTTCAAGCATAAGAAATTTCTATACTTTCACAGCATTATGAATTGTACAGTTAGATACTTTCGTTTCTGAATTTTGTTAATGTTTTTAAATGAAGAGCTTATCTTGAAACCCATCTTATCTTGAAGTAGATAATACAATCACCTCTTATCCCAACCTGAATAAAGCTGTATCATTGCATCAGAAAAAATATTAGAACAATAATGCGAGATTTAATTGAATATTTTCAGACTTGAGTAAGAGTTCATATTGATTTTTTTTTAAATAAAAGTATGTTAATTCTTCATATAATGTCCTTCGCTTCATCCTTAGATTCTTCTAAACATATTACACACTGTATATTGAAGGATTGTCTAGTCTGAAATGATGACTGTTAAAATTAACTCTGTCAGTTTAATAGCCTAATTGTACAAAACTTCCTTAAACCATGACCACATTTTTTGGAATTGGACCCTAATCTTGCAAGCAGAATGTCTGTTTTCTTGCAGCTCTGGGTTTGCTCTTACTGCGTTATCAGATGCCAACTTCATGTTCTTGTGTTCTGCATTAAATGAGATTTCCAATACATACTGGCATTTTTATTTTTTTATAATAAAAAATAAACTAAATGAACTAAATAAATAATGCATTTCTATGCTATGCTTGTCATGCTTAATTTATTTAAATCCTGAAATTTAAACTAATTTTCTGATTTTTCATATCCATCTGTCAGTTCATCCATCCGTTCTTGCACTTTTCACTGCTATGATATTTGAGCACCTAGCATAAATTACAGAGAAAATTGATGTAAACCTGTTCTGAGGTGTGCCTAATTTTAGCTGATTTAACTTCCTGAATCCTTAAGCTTACATTTTTTAGTGGAGCTATGAACTGCTCTCTGGGATTCTCACTTTCACCATAATTTTGTACAATGACATCATGCAGGCAGTTACGTATTTATAGGAGAAGATTCAGCACGATTTGAAAAGTTATGTTTGCATTCTTGTTTATCTTAATTTTTTCATATTGTAAATAACCTGCTATTTAAAATGATAAGACATTTTACAGCTTTAAAAAGACTAAAAAAGACTTAAAAAGATTAAATTAAGAACATTTAGTAAATATATGCAAAATAGCCAACATAGCTGCTGAAAGAATGCAGATAATTTTTCTTATTGAAATTGAGTCTTGTCACTCAGTCTTTTGTACCTAGAACATATTGCTAGACTTGAAATTATTAATTATTAAATATTTTCAAAATATATATATCTGTGAAACATACAAGACAAACCTGGGATGGCTGAAGTACAAAGATAGGGGATAATCAACTGTCAAAGTTGCCTCTGCTCCCCTTTTTCCTTCTGTTTGTAATTTTATACCTCAACTCCCAGTGACTCATTAGCTATAGGTTATTGGCTTCTCCCCTTTCCACAGCTCTCTTTTTAAGACATCACTATTCTAGCCACTGATTGTACAAAGAAGTGACCTAACTGTACAGAGAGCACTATTCAACAGAGCCCAAGAAAAACAAAAGAAGAAAAAGGGAAAAAAACCCCTACCTAAATCCCACCAGGAAGCTGGTAAGGGGAAGTCACTGACTGAATGGCTCAGGTGGAGCCAGATCAGGGCTAGGTCTAAGTTAAAAAGCTGAAGCAGTCCAACGTTTGTATTGCCACAGTGCCAGTTAACAATCACATCATTAGTGTTAATCAGAAGCTGTGCTTTGTCATTATTGTTATTACAAGTGCACACCTGCAAGCTAGAGGAGAGCAACAGACTATAACAAAATGAAACTCAACCCTGGGTTGTTATTTAGGTCCAATACCTGAGGAAAGTTGGCAAGAGTTTGTAATATAGAAAGGTTTTTCCAGAGAAATTGCTTCCCTTTTTCTCCTCTTTGCTGCACGCTAGGCTGTGCCATCCATTAATTATGGATCCCCATGGCAAGACTGCATTCACTGTCAGTGGAGGGAGACATGACTGTCTCTACCTACTTGCTTTGAGAGGAGGATAAGTAATTGTTTACAGTTTCACACACAGCTCCATAACTCACATGTGTACTGACAGAAGTTTTGTTCCTCATTACCATCCCCTCTGTGTGTATGTTCTTCCAGTAACAGACTGGTCCTTAAGTAACAGCTAAAGAAGTAATTTAGCAATCAGTCATAATGCAAATGTAATTTTGGGAAATGGTGCATTTCAAGACATTTCTGAATGATACTTTTTTATTTGTGGAACAGAATTAGACTGAATTACTACTGACACAGTGAATCCTTTGCTATTACTCCTTCCTGCTACATAGGCTTTTATTATTGTTTTGTATGGACCACATGGGACTAAATTCTAAAATTTATGAATATCATATTTACAGTACACGTCAGTGGACAAACGTCAGGAAACATCAGTTTTATAGGGGAATTAAATGAGGTTGTTATAGCAAAATGTATTGTTTAATCCATGAAAGCTCCATAGACTTCAAAGGTTAGACCGCCAAGTAATAAAGATAGAACATCACAATCATTATCTCAATAAGTAGTACAACATGGCTATAAAATAAAAATGGACAGAAAGTGAAAGAAATATACAGGTATGCCTAATATAATTTCCAGTTCTATTAACTTTGTCTATGAATCTGGAATGTGATTACTGAATTATAGGCTGTCAGAAGTGGATTTTTAGGTTTCCTTCCTTTCTTTCTCCCTTTCCCTTCCCTTTCCAGAGACCTAATTTGAAAACACACTCTTAATCTATATTGTCTTTGCAAAACAGGAGAGGTGGATCCTGTACACTGTGGAAACAAGAGCCACTTTGGCCGAACATGCAGAAAATACAGCCTCACAGCTTCCTGGCAAAATTTATTGTGCTACCAAATAGCCTGTGTGTTGTTCTCTATTCACCATAAGGCTAGAGCTTTCTAACAGTATGTAAATAGATGTAAAACAGTGACCAAGGCACATGGGCAATTGGCAGCAAGGAAACACAATGTAACATTAAATACTGGCATATAAATTCATGTCCTGGATTTTTAAAAACAGTCGCCTGATGAGTCAGCAAACTCCAGTGCTGTATAATGTTGACTACTTCATTAATAATATGCAGTGCACTAAGTAGCTAAATCATGAATAAAAATAATGGTGTCCTTTGGGGACATGCCTGCACTCCAGTTGCCTGTAGTTGCATTTACATTGTATTGTTGATTCACCCTGAGAACACTTTTAGGCCACATTCCCTAACCACAAATATTGTGTAGCTGTTTGAGCACCCAATGGAGCATGGCAGTACCCCAGATGACATAGCAAGGCTTGCTACCTTGAGGGCACCATGCTCTTAAAGGCGTCTGTAAGGATACCTCACACAGTGTGCACAGTGCATGCTCCTGGCCACCACCATCTCAAGTACCTCAAACCTGCCTCCACGCCTGCCAAGCAGCACGCCTGCTGCAAGGCCACTGCACCAGGCTGAGTGGCCAGCATGCCCAAGTGATACCTATCAACCTAGAAACTCCATGATGGGTGTAGAACGGACCATGACTACAAAATACGTGCCTTAATAGCCAGGGGTCTCCTGCTGGGGGCATCTCATGGCCCATTGAGGACAGCCTTCACACTCTTTTCCGTGTAGAAATGGTAGGTTGCAAGAAAGGAATCCAGGTGTAGGATCTGTATGAGAAGACCCCTCCAGGGTGCCAACGTAGAGTCAACACCTGACCATATTGCAGCACACTTTGGAAAGGATTTTAATGTAGTTGTTCTGCTAACAGTAACCTGAAAATAATAGAGAATTTCATACTACAGTTGATTTTAAATGCAGATATACTCACACAACATAATATAATGGAAAGTAGAAAAAGATGAAAATTGCCAGCTCTACTATTTTGGCCAATTACCTGTTACACGCCTCATGTGGCTTTAACCTGCTCATGCTACATTTCAGCCCTTCTACTTTTGGATCTGCCAAAATTTTTAGGTAACCTTGTATCAGTCCAAGTTTTCTGATTAACCAATTGCTTCCCCTAGTCTGTATTCAGGTATCACAGCAACAAGCATGTTGGTGACACACAGTCAGAGAACCTGAACTGCCAGAGGCTGACTACTCCCTCTCAGTGATGCACCCCAAGGCTGCCCAGTACTGAGGCACATCAAGCCTAGGAGACAGTCTCCCAGAATTACAGCTTTGTTGTGTTCCTCTCAAAATATTCATGAATTGTAGAGAGATATATTCAAATATTTCTTGTGGAGGTATTCAACACACACCATCTTCATGTTCCGAAAAACATCAAGATTTATATTGTGTCTCAGACTGCATATTATTGAACCTGCTTTTTGTGTTGAATAAATATCGATGTTTACATCAACAGAACTGAGTATCTTCCTAGTACAGATAGAAGACTGAAATTATTCACAACATCCTGCATTCTGCAAAATGCATGAAGGCTATGATGAAAAATAATTTAATACAATAAAATAACAGGTCTTTAAATTCCAAGGAGCATTAGTGAGCTCAGTATTACAAACATAAAACATTTAAGTCATTGCTAGGACTGTATCTTTTATCTGCAATAAAAAAATGTATTTCCTTTCTGTTATATTGCCATTGCGATTGTCAGCCCTGTAAGCTATGAGATAATATGGTAACTAATTAGAAAAATACTATTTTTTATAAAATTTCTTATATAGCTACTGTCTGAAAAGGGTATGAGGTGTATCTGGTGTTAGTCAAGTTCTGTTGACGTAGTTTAAATGTTGTTACTGGGGGAAAATTTAGAAACATGATTTAGTATTCAACTAATATGAAAAACAACTGTTTGCCTCTTTCGCCTTCTCTCAGGACTGCACAGGAGGGAAAATGTCTCTGCTGTCAACGCAGGAACTGCTGCAGGAGCAAGTACACCCTCAGGCCATGTGGCATGATTGAGGAGCCATGGAGAAGCTTTCATTTTTAGTTCTCTCTAACTACACTCATTCACAGCACTTACCAACACCCTGTATCAGCTTGTCAGCACTGAGATCTCTACCATGGGCTGCTGGGAAAAGAGAAAAAAGACAGAATTCTAACTTAAACCAACACAACATAAGTGTGCTTATCTAGTACTTTCTACTCCCAGATTTATCCCAGCATGTTAGCTGTTGATGGGTGATGCTTTTAGTTTGTTCAGAGATTCTGAGGTAGATGTTACTTGTGGTTAGAAAACCTGCAAAAATTGACTTGTTTTGCCTTTTTCTATTTGCTGTTGCAAAATATCAAAAGGCAATCTGTCATACACCATAGTAACAATGAGTAGTGTGAAAAAATATCTTTTTATAGAAAAAATAGCAAAGCAATTTACTTTATAATTAAAAAAGGAAAATATTTGTAATTTTATCTTAAATTTCATATGTTTATAAAGTAAAATGTAAAAAAAAAATAAAAATTGTAGAACATATTTATATCATACACTGATAATTTGTGTGATCTTGAGTTTAAACTGTCAAGTTAAATAGATCCGGGGCAAAAATTCAGCACTGCTGTTCAACTTCAGCCTCAGTTTTCTCAATGCAAAAGGAAGAAGATATTTAATCATTACCTCCAAGAGACAAACAGGCTTCACATCTGTCATCATAACAAAAATCAGACAAATTTATTCTAATATAATCATACCTTTTCATGCTGGTCTCCAACTGATGCTAGAGATAAGCTTAGAAGGAAAAGATGGATGGGTAAAGGAGAACAGAAATGGAGAAAAATCAAATTACAGAAAACCTAAGGAAGGAAATTACCTTAAAAAGGCAGAAACAGAGAGGGGTAGAATAGACCCCTCAAGAGTATCAACAGAGTTTGTTGAAAATTGCATCACAACTATTTTAATGCACATGCACATAAACCCTTCTGATTTTAAATTATATCCTATACCAAAAGCATTCACTGTTTTAATGTCCTAGACTTTGAAGGGTTCTGTTAAAATGGAAAGTACAAAGCACTTCTAGATATTATTGGAAATTGCTTTGCTTAATCCTCCAAGCTATGTCAAGATGTGTTTTGCTTTCCTTCTGTTCATTAACCCAATTTAGAGTTTTTTCTAGAAATAAAATTTACTATTCATATATTTTTACAAAAGGATTTTATTGAGACATATTTTATTGTGCCCAGCATTTTATTTAGCAAAACACAGGCATGAAGTTTTGTAGAACTAATATTGTGCAAGAGAGAGACAGCAAACAATATACAGCGGGGTGTTGCTCTCTCCTGGCTTGTGACACAGACTGATTCATGAGGCAAATGTTGCTGATGAAAAAGGCTTGCTAGTTTGCTTAAATGAACTTAGTTTGCTGCTTTAAATTATTTAAAACTACTATTTGCCCTGGGAGGTAAATACAAATCTCACCAGGCAATCTCTCCTTCCCCTGCCCTCCTCCCCCTCAGTTGTTATCCTTGCTGGACCTTTCTAGAAACAAAAGGGAAATAGATTCTTTAACTGAATAAATTGATTACGTATATTTCATTAGTTGGTGATCTTTGCAACTCACCTGCATAGGATGAAGGAGTTTTTTACGCAACAACGTAGGGAAAAAAAAATAATGTTTAAAAATATCTTATTGGAACTCACTAATTCAAAAGCAGATTGAAATTTAAGAAATCAGGTTGAAGCTTAGCTCAGCTGTAAAATTGCAGTCTCTGGGGCAGATTCACTCATACACGCTTTACCTCCAGGACGCTCCAGGTTCACAGACGGGCCAGCACAGGACCACACCTTCTCCATGAACATTGTCCTATGCAGAGGGCACTCCCAGCCTTGGTATATCCACTTCCCACTTAGTTCACCACTTAGGGGTAAACGTGTTATGCCAAAAACACGGACAGGGTGTTCCACTCTCAAACTGCTCCCAGATACTGTAGCTTTCAAGCTGTTGTAAATAGAGCCAAAGCAAACATAGGTCTGCTCTCAGAAACATGGAGCCATCCTGAAACTAGGGACTATCCTTAACTTGACACTATGTACCCCAAACCTGAATTTATTTTTTAGAGTCACAGCTTATAAGAAAAGTGAAAAGGAGAATCCATGGCCAGGTAGGCCTGAGAGGGAGGCCCACATGAACCCTTAGACCCTAGACAAATAAACATTGGCTCAAAAGCGTGAATTACCTCTTAACATCCAGGTCTGTACTGGTAGAAGAAGGTATCTGATGAAACACAAGTCTGACATGATAGTGCAGAAGGGCTAGGGTAAAGAGGTCAGCTTTTTAATCTAACTTAGTCTCACTTGTAATTCATTCCTTTTAAGGAGCAGGGGAGTGAGGTGCACACTCTGGAAAGGGCAGAGCTTGCCCCATCATGAGGGAGACGCCTTATGTACTCAGGAGACGCCTTACTTCCCCCTTTACTCACTCTATGTTATTTTAATAGCTAAATATACAAGGTTTTATACAGTTAAACCCTTTGAACTCAAAAGCTGTATCTTTGCTCTTCTTTGGGGGGAATTTAGGCAGATCCCTTTCTAAGTGTTTGCAGGTGTGAGGTTATCTCTCACAAGCAATTGACATCTGCAGTGTAATTTTAGTCTGTTTTTAAGGAAATTACTACCCCTTTTTCTCAAAATAATTGTCACAGAAAAAAAGTTGCTCATAACAGGAGAGAACTCCTAACCAGTACGAGCTGGTCAGAAGCTGTTGTATTGTCTTCCCAAGACAAAAACCCTCTGACCCGTGGCAATTCCACAAAGTAGCGCTCTGACATCTATAGCAGGACACCCTCTCTTTAACAATTGAATACCATTAAATCAACAGATAGATCATTAAATAAGAAGGTTAAAATATCCAACCCTGTCTTTTCTCAAGATTATGTATAAGAACTTAGGTACTTTCTGCTCCTTTCTACTCTCCATTTCAGCAATATTATTTTTCTTAGCTATATAAAAGCATTAGTTAGAAACACTGCTTTCTTTTTACAATTGTTTTGAAGTCCAGAATATCATATATCTGTACTGAGTGGTGTACTTGATCAATTATTTTCTGTCTCATCACTTAAACATGATTGTTTCAGATAAGCAGCACTTAAGGAAAGAGAGTTAAAAACCAGAAATTGTTCATTGAGTTTAGATGTAAAATCATCTGTCAGCTACACGAATTACAATCTCACTTCAACAACCAAAAATATCGCAGCTACCAGCAGCAGGTGATGCTTTTTTGTGTGTCCTCATCTCTCTGAGTGTGTAGACTTCAGGCCAGTTATTCTGCCATGGGACGGAGGGGGACAGGGAAGGAATCTGTGATGTTCACAAGCCTAGCGGTTGGCATACATAGAAGCTCCTCAAAGGCTACTGAAGATACTTCAGTCTTCTAAAAGGGAAACACAAAATTGCACCACACTACAAAAATCTAATCATCATCCAAGCAAAGTTTTAAATCAGCAAAGAGAAATTCCTATCTAGTCCAGCACAAGTAACTGTTTCTGTTCCCACCTTCTTCGCATCTCAGTCTCCCTACTGTCTGGGTACTTCTGTGTTTGCACCTCATTCATTTCCATAAGTTGCTAACTGCCTTTTATTGAGACAACTGTTTCTGGACATTTGAGCTGATGTCAGACAGAGAGGGAACAGAATCCAGTAGGACTTGCTATTAGAAAACAAGATCCATGTGAGAAGAAAGAGCATCAAAGCTGGCCAAAAGAAACAAAACATTTGGGTTTTGTTTTCACACAGCATGGTAAATGAGAGCAGTGATACATTCAGCTGTGCCAGTTGCTGAAAGGTTTGTGCATTAACTACAGTGATATGAGCTGGAGGATCGCATCTGGCACTGTGGCTGGGAGTACTCTCATCCAGCATATATTGTAATGGACATTTGTAATGTTTAATTATATTGACAAGGCATGCACAGAAAGGACAAATACAGAAGCAGACACATAGCACTGAAATGGAAAATCTAGTCATTAAAGCAGAAAATATTATTTTGAAACAGCTCATGAATGAGCTATGGGCAGAGCAGGATCAGGTAGCTCCAAGCTTCAGAAACATACCACCTCAGCTAAGAGACAGAAATCACAGCTGGAAAGGTGAGATGGAGAAAGAAAACATATTTGTTATTCTGTTTCATGTTAGACAGTGTTTGTTCAGGATTAATCATTCAGTCATATTTGGTCTGAATATTCAAAACATAGTATGTCCTCCATTTTGAACTTTCAGACTGGCAGTCCCATGGTATGGAAATTAACCTATGATAACAAAAGCCATCTGAGGTAAGCTATTTCTTTCCCTTGATAATTCCAATAGGGTTTTGTTTGTTTGTTTTGCCATATTCTGTTTTCCTCAAATAAGTGTTGGAAAGGGCAGCCTGTCCCCACCCTGTGGGACTGGGACATTATGGGGGAGTGATAGGGAAGGAGGTGACTTAGATGAGTCTGCAGAAGGAATGAAGATGCTCGATGAACTGTGACTGCCCTGGAGTCATCTACTTGATCATTTGCCCACATATCAGTTGTTACAGCTGATGCACTTAAAAAGTTCATTCTCCTTCCAGAGACAGATTGTGTGAAAGGCTGTGTGCTAAGTTGTCCAAAGTAACAAATGCCAGCTCACAATTTCAACGCTGGTTCAGCCTGTTGTATAAAATTGTCTATCAGATCAGCAAAAGACTGAGATGAAAAAAATATATATATGAAAAATGGATTGCTCAGATTGAAAGTATTGCAATAAGCTGACTTGCAGGCTCCTTGTCAAAACACCATACGGTACCAGAAGAAGCTGAAACTACCTCTGGAAGAGATGCTTATAGTAATATTTCCAAGAAGTGTTTGACTTATTGATGTTCATGAGAGTGGAATGTCACTCTTTAGGTAGTGTTGATTGGAGAGTCTCCGAAGGGGTGTTGATGTGGCAATTTCATGTCTACTTTTTCCAGACCACCACTTCTTATGACTTTAGGGCTGGGCATATCTGTATTTGAGATTTGCTCTCTATATCCTATCAGGCATCCTGAGTGGACTAGGTTGGGAAAATAAAATATTTGATGAGATTTAGCTAATTTACATAACACCACCTGTTAGAACTGGGTTCCCATTACTATTCCTTCCTTCCTGAACTGTTTTCTTTCTTTACCTTATTTCTCCACTTTTCTATCATTCTAATCCTGTCTTCTGGTTAGCAAAATTCTGGTTCAGCTTGCCGAGGAAAATCTACTTTTTGCAACATTATCAAGAACTACATTGTCTTAAGCACTCTCAGCCTGCCACACGTTTGACAGATCTCAGAGTAGCTGATGAGACAGTCCACAAGGCCCTCAATGGTATGACTACGAAACAAATCCCAATGGCTAGTCAGTTTTCAATAGAAATGACTAATTCAGGAGACAGAGCCAAATTATCAAGCTTTGTGCCATGGTATCATGTACAATGCCATCTGATTCCTTAAGGCTCTTGGATTCACAGGCTCACTGCATTGGCAGGACACCTGTGTTTCCTACTTGGACATTTTCCTGGTACCTCTCTCGTATTTTTCACAGGCTGCCCAGCTGGTAAATGGCCATATTGCCCATTTCCTCAGGCTGCTTGGCTCTTTGGGTTTTCCAGCTACCTTGACTTCCTGGACACTTACCTTTCTGGGCTACGGAGCTTCCACAGAGACCACCTGTTTGGACACCCAGCATCCCAGCTGTCCTCACAAGCCAGACTGGAAATTGAAAGGTACGAGAGGAAACAGGACAATCATTTAGCTGGTGGATCCAGCTAATAGGGGGACAGGTGACTGACCCATGAACAGGAAGGCAAGGTCCATGAAAACATTTTCAATGGTTTTCATTCATTGCCCACTATTACATTTAGTTTTGTATACATGAATTTTCTGATGAGACTGAAGTTCTGTTTACCGGCCTGGTAACAGTGCATTTGTACTCAGGTCATCCACAGAGATAGCCTATATATATAAAGAAGAAAGAATCTGAAGCAGAAGTATCATTCACTCATGGGAAGAAAAACATGTTAGAAAGGAACTTGGTTGAGTTTGCACAGCAATGAGGTACTGTATTGGGTTTGCATGGCAAGGTTTTGGTAGCAGGGGGGCTACAGGGGTGGCTTCTGTAAGAAGATGCCAGAAGCTTCCCCTATGTCCGATAGAGCCAATGCCAGCCGGCTCCAAGATGGACCTGCTGCTGACCAAAACTGAGCCAATCAGCAACGGTGGTAGCACCTCTATGATAATGTATTTAAGAAGGGGGGGAGGCAGGGGGGGAACCTGCACAACTGCAGCCGAGGAGAGAAGTGAGAATATGTGAGAGAAACAACTCCGCAGACACCAAGGTCACTGAAGAAGGGGGAGGAGGTGCTCCAGGCCCCTGCAGCCCATGGTGAAGACCATGGTGAGGCAGGCTGTCCCCCGGCAGCCCATGGAGGTCCACGGTGGAGCAGATATCCATCTGCAGCCCATGGAGGATCCCACACCAGAGCAGGTGGATGCACCCGAAGGAGGCTGTGACCCCATTGGAAGCCTGTGCTGGAGCAGGCTCCTGGAAGGAGCTGTGGACCTGTGGAGAGAGGAGCCCATGCTGGAGCAGGTTTGGTGGTAGGACTTGTGACCCCGTGGGGGACCCACGCTGGAGCAGTCTGTTCCTGAAGGACTGCACCCCATGGAAGGGACCCATGCTGGAGCAGTTCATGAAGAACTGCAGCCCATGGGTGGGACCCCATGCTGGAGCAGGGGAAGAGAGTGAGGAGGAAGGAATGGCAGAGATAACGTGTGATGAACTGACTGTAACCCCCATTCCTCCATTAAGATTTGGTTTTATTTCTCATTATCCTACTCTGATTTGATTGATAATAAATTAAATTAATTTCCCTAAGTCGAGCCTGGTTTTTGCCCTTAACGGTAATTGGTGAGTGATCTCTCAACCTGTACTTATCTTGACCCACGAGCCTTTTCTCATCCCCCTGTCCAGCTGAGGAGGGACAGTGATAGAGCAGCTTGGTGGGTACCTGGCGTCCAGGCAAGGTCAACCCACCACAGATGCATTGTGGCATTCCTTTCTTTTTACATGCTGAAGTTTGCACTATTCATAATTTTTAAAATTAAATCTAAATTAACTTATATCTAACAAGAAAAAAACTTTTCAATATATTAGTTATTTACAAAATTAAAGTGAATTTCCTCCTCTTCTGTGTATTCTACTAGCAATTTTGAAAATTTTAGCTCACCCATGCACATTTTTGACAGAATAACTAAGGAAGTAGATTATTATCCTCTGTATGATCCTATATTGATCAGTTAGGGGACACAACAAGAAAATCCTACAACAACTGTCTTTCTCTAACCAGTCATTCCCCATATTCCTTTGGTCTTCTGACTCAAGAAGTAGCCCTTACAGCCTCAGTGTCCTGTGTTCTGTTACCAGTTCCTGAAACCAATGGCAAGTATTTGCAGACGATTCTGATTGCATACCAGAGGAGCTGTTTGCAAACCTGGAGGTCTTAGATTGTGCAGGACTACAGTAAATTTTCTCTTATAAACACTCAAAACTATAATGTTCTGAACTAAGCTTGGCCTGCACCATAGATCTCAAGGAAATCTTCAAAACAGGGCTATTTAGAGTCATGAGAGATATTGTCTGAAACAATTGTCTGTCTTATACTATCTGTCAGTTATATTTTCTAAAAATCTGTCCTGCATATCAGTGTGTAGCTATTAGGATAGAAGGCATAATAGAGGAACAGGAGAGATAAAGACAGAACATAAACTAGGTTTAAAGTTTACATAGTTAAATCTTTTCCTCAACTGAAGAAAAAGGAAGTAAACTATTGCAAAAGCATCCTTACAGCAAACACAAAACCATATTCTGCATCCAATATTTCTTGCGGAAGAAGTTAAAGTCTGATGCTGAAGAAAAAGCATTTTTTCCCATCCAATTTCTATGCAATTAAGGTTCCCGTCACACTCCCTGGGAGAAAGCACCAATATTTTCACATGGTTAACCACACAGTTTTTTGCAGTGAGAATGACAGAAGGTTGTATTAGGTACATGAAGGTGGATTTACACTTATTTGGACTGTATCTAATTTTCTTATATGCTACTTGTAGTAGTATCTGCATTCAAATCATCTACTTAGAAGTGCTGAATTAATTAAAACACAATAACAAGAAAAAGCAGCCTCCAAAACCCCCATGGCACTCGTGCAAAGTTACAACAGTTGAATTTGTTTTGTTTGCAAGCATCAGTAGTCAGGTGCCTTATGGTTCCACTGTTGTTCATTCAAATACTTGTCACATACACTGGAGCTGTCTACCTGATTTCAAAACATTTCTTCCAGAGTTCACAAATACTATGTGTGTGACAGTGCAATTTGCAAATGAGTGTGTGTGTGTGTGTGTGTGTATATGAATTTCATAAAAGCTTCTCCCCGTGTCTCTTGACTGATAATGTTTTTGGAAAACGACATGCAACCACTTAAAAAATATGGTACTGCTTATTTTACCTGAACATTTCACTTTCACAGTGTCACAAACACAAACTAATCTCCAAATGGATAAAAGATATCTCCTAACTGTGAGATGTTTGAAGACATTGCTGCAGTGATGTGTGTAGGCCTATATGCTTTGTTTTTTCATAAAGGTCAAATATTTCCCACTACATATACTTGTTTAAAGTTGTACATATTTTATTTCATACGTACATTTGGGAGCCTAATGGAAACACAGATCTGGAGGTACAACATAGGCATTGAAACTGGTAGAAGTATTTTTAGCTCGTTTTCAATATGACCAAGCCAAAGCATTTGATGGACTTGTGTTGATTTTAACAAAAGGTTTCCATATCCAAGGCAGACTTTTTTGTTGTTGCCAGTGGCCAAAAACTTGGCCTATTTGATACTGTTCCATTTCCTGAAACTGGTCAGAAAAGGTTGGAGTTTTGTTGTGATACAAAACACAAACAGACGTTTAAATCCTGAGAACTGTGGAACAAAAACCAGCTTGCGCAGTCATTTTCTTTTCTTTGGGAAACTGCAAAATTTTTTTGCCTTCACATCCTTTCATTTTCTCTTGTTGTTTGTTAATCACACAAGAAGCTACTAAATGAGCTGCTGAGTACAACTCAGAGAATTCATGTATACTACAGACAACACATTTAAGCAAACAGTTAATTTCAAAATTTAAATCAAAATGCATAAAGTAACGGTAAAAATGCATTGTCATCATTGTTTGAGACAGCCTTTATCATTTCAAATTGTAATTAATTCTAATGAAGAATATCTGGCTTGATCAAATACTTTGAAATGGATTCAGAGGGTATCATTATTTAGAACTGAAGTTTAGTGCTAAAAATGACAGAATTATGAAATAGGTCATCTAAGTGACTCCGCACAGGAGATGGTCATTTGAGAAAATTTCCACATACAAAAATAAGTTCAGTACGAAGGTTAAACAAAATCTAAAGCTTGTAGTCTAAACTCAACTGACCATATACATTCATTCTCAATTCATCAGCTATACCATAAGCTTTCTCAAAATGACCACTGTTGCACTTGAGATTAGTTTTTAAAAATATTATATCCACAAAACAGACAGTGAAACCCCACATGTGTAAAGTAGACTTTAGATTTGTGTTCATCATCTGATCCATCATTTCCAAATGTACTATCAATTCATTACCTTTGAGAAAGAAAGATTTATTAATAAATACTTTCTGGTAATTTCCAGATCTAAATAATTTTGTTGAAGTTTTGTGCTCAGTTTTTAGATCACAGGTTGTTTAGATCTCAGGACAAAAATGATATTGTAAATGATGTCAATTTTAATGAAGATTATGGATTGAAATGTTTACTTTGCTTTATCTGCATATACCTTGCCTTGTATTTCCATAGGCACATAGTAAAAATAACCTCAACATTGCAAATATTGAGGTTAGTTAATGGAAAGTCTTATCTGAGACAACGGACAATATTTAAACATTATGAGGTTGTGTGTTATGATAATGAAATGAAGCCAAAAGACAAACAGAGATATTGTTCCCCTTACCTCCCTCTATCTCTGTGCCAGATTAGGGAGTGTCAGTAAAAGATGATCACTTCATGATTGTTAAGGACAGCCAAAAGCAGCAATCCAACATTATTACTGCTGAAATTCTTCCTACAAAATATTACATAATATCATCTGCAAGTTCCTAAACTTCAAACTCAAAAGTTGTGGCACAAGGTGAGTGGAATAAGGCAGAGCAGAAGTGAAGAGACTGGAAAGAGATGGGTTACTGACAAAAGTCTTTTTCAGTAAGGATCATCTTTTGTTAAAAAAGATTCTACCTTTCAGATATCATATCCCTTCCTGAACAGAACCATACTAACTTTGCATCATGCAATTTCACTATTTGTTACTTTTTCTCACCAGACCTTTTTCACACCCAAACCTTTATCCTCCCATAAAGCTTTAGTGACAGCAGATTTCCAAAGTGTTTTCAAAAGCAATCATTGTTTTCAACACAGCATATTAAGTTCTCTCACGTGATGCATCATTAGTGTACGAAACAAGGGGAAAAGTGAAGGAGCCTATAAGCGTCTAAAAAGACATGGTATAGATTCCTGGTTTGGCATGTGAGAACCAGCTAACTGGGGAGGTCTGAAGAGAGCTCAGTCATCCAGGAATCTGATATCCTTAATCCTTACCTGCTGCCATAGTCCTGGAGGAGTCAATAACAGGACAACCTGAAATCAGAGGTGTCAGTGGCAAACACCAGTGATTAACTCTTCGAGAATAATGTCAGTAATAAACTAAGGAGGAACATAGGTACTATTACCCTGGATCAGAGATGTTGTCTGTATAATCCAATATTATACTGTTACTGGCACCAGGCAAAAGACTCCACATGCGGTAGACATAAAGTTATATGCTCTCACTATCAGCATGCCATTCTTACAAAACTGTGGGTGTCTTGTGACTGTCTTCTGCTCCTCAATGTGGGGCTTTAGTTCCCTTCTGATACTTTTTTTTTTTAATGAAAAGAGAAAAATAACTTTCAAACTGTCATTCACATTCAGTGGCTACATCTATAAATAAGAACAAATGTTAAAGGAAAACCAAGGCATATCATATTCTCAGATTTTAAAGCTCTTATTATGCAACAGGAAAAAAGTTGTTATACTACCACCCCTTTGCCAGACATTGGAAGCCATAGATTTGTAGCTTCAGGAAAACTATGCTGATTAGACTTTTCCCCTTCTCCCCTACCTTACACATAGCACTTTTTGAGATAAAGAGAATTCTTTGCGTTGTGCACCTGGGAATAGCCGTCTTTCAGTGGAATCACTCACCTCTCACTGACATCATCCCAGTGCAGGAAGCATGAAGGAGGCAAGGCTTTTGCCAGTCTTTTCAGCAAAGAACAGTTTCATCTTGGGTGAACATTTTGTAGGTCTCTCATTACCGATATTAGAAGCTGCTTCTGCAAGCCTTCCATTCTAATATATTAATTCAGAGGTAATTATAAAACACAGAACATCATCTTAAATGAGAAATCTACTAGTCAAGATATGAACAAAAAAAGCCTTAAACCCTGAGACTAAGAACAAAATAGGAATAAATTATTTATAGCTTCTGTCGAAGACACGTTGCCTCTGGTCCAAATCTACCCCAGGTCAACTTTGCTTCAAAACTGCAATGAGTAAGAGCCCTGAGGCAGGCAGGAGCACAGTGGGGCAGGGAGCAGAGCAGCGCTGTGTCATGGGTACAGTAGTACTACAGCAGGATCTCACCCTAATGATGCTGCATTCAGTTTCGATTGCAGTGCTGTCATGGTATCAGTGTATTGCCCATCACTACTTTAGATTTGGTAACAGTGGGGTTTTACTTCTTCTTAGCAAGACTTTCTGATTTCACAGCTCCTTGTTTCATTTATCACTTTTTTTCAGTGACATCCTATGACTTGGATCAGAATTTTTAATTCTATTTTTTTCTGTTCTATTTACAGGCATCTATTTTTTCTATTCTATTTACAGGCATTGATTGTGAAATTCTTAGTGATATCAGTAGTCAAAGGGAAGTTGACAGAAAGAAGTCAGTTGGACAACAAAAGTCAATGAAACTTTTGTTGCTGGGACGACAGGCAGCAGCATAGATATGAATAATTTTGATAAAAATGTATTCAAATGTTTTACATAGAAGTTTGTATACCTCATGGAGATTTAGGGATTTTAGCTACTCTCTGTTCCCTCTGACTATATTGCTTATGCACATATCCTCAGTTTCATATGATATGCACAAATTCACACTGCAGCTTTAATCTCACCTGTATATATATTTATTTTAGCAATAAATTCAGCAATATCTGTGAATAGACCCTACACCAGGTGAAAATTTGTATATTTTAACAGTGCTCTACTATACACACACACCTGCTTTCTGCTAGGACTGGGTGTAGCAAAAGAAGCCATTCTCTCCTGGGGGAATTCTCAGTTGATGACTTGCTGCTGAATTACAACACTTTAACAACAGACTAATACAAAGTGGATGCCCACAAATCTGTCCCTGTAACATACTTTTTTTTTTGTATTTTGTTTTTCTGTTTCCTTTTATTTTACATCTTAGATATACTTTGGTAGTAGTTTCAATAAAGCCATAGTTTCAGCTCACTTTATTGTGTCTTCCATACAAACCTCCATTTTCTTGGAATCGCTATCACAATTTTATTGTTATGAATAGGATTTTTAAAGCCACCTTTTAGGTATACATGTACAGTGCCTAGTGCATGCCCTTATTCCATTAAACATGCATACTATGTATTTTTTCCACTGTAAATCAATAAGATAAAGAAGCCATTATATTTTCTCTCATTTTCATTATAAAGCTAAATTGAGAGTTAATGTTCCAAACTAACACAGACTATTAAAATAATCCTTAAGTGGACATAATAATAATAATAATAATAATAATAATAATGTAGTAAGAAAACAATACAATAACTCCTAGACTTGGAACTGAGAGCATCTCCCATATCATCAGCTATGTACTTGCACTAATCAGGAAAATTTCATACAAAATGCTAACTCTCTTACAGAAGGAATTTTGACAGTAAAGGTTTCTCAGGTCCAGGAAAGAATTGATCAAAACCAGAGTGAGAACAAGAGCTCTGTACTCGCTCTCTGAATAGCTAATATTTCAGTGATTATGACGTTCATCTGGGACATGTTCAAATCCTTGCTCCATCAGCTCAGATTAAGATCCAGATGAGCCTCCTCATCACTGTTATCCGGGTGTGGTTCTGTGCTTTAAAAGTCCTGGTTTCATCCTAACATTGAATATGAATATTCTGAGAAAAGGAGAAAGGAAAACCTAATTTTTTGTGCATTGTTATGTTATGTGGGATAGAAGACAAGGTGTCTCATGGGTAGAATGACCATAGAAGTAAATTCCACTTGGAAGAGTGTAATGGGATCGAGTCTGCTTCCAATAACCAGTGTTCTAAAATTAAGTAATTCCCAAGTCAACCAGTCCTGCATGGCCAAATTTCACCCTGAATTACAACAATGCAGCTGAACTGAGTGCAGATATGTTACATTGATATCATTAGGTAAAGGTCTGACATATGCAATAAAAAACTATATGCAAAAAATCCACTACACTGTGCAAACACCTGATTTAAGGAGACTTTTATGATGTCATTTCCTTGGCATAATACAGGAAATTCCCTGTAGCATCAATATTTTTTTTACCAGTTTAAGTTATCATCATATAAATCCCCCCAAAGATACAAAAAATAAATAATCACTAAGGTGGGTTTTTTTCTCCCCAATGTAGTCCAAGGGAGCTGATCACCATGTCTCCTTTCACAGGGTCAGGGTTGTGCAGGTAATAGCCTAGAAAATGTTTTTGAAATGCAATAAATATTGCCTTGTAAATATCTATAAGCATTCTTCAGTTTTGCTTCATTTTGCCAATTATTGTCATAACAGAAATATTGCTAAAACATGATTTTCTAAGCACTTTATTAGAGTGATTATTGCAGAGAGTACAGATCTTCAAACGCATCCACATCCATCTTGATAAGCACATAAACAGAAGCTTACTAAATAGCCTACTTTGTCACACATTGTTACACACATCTGAACAAGAAAGATTTTTTGCCTTTTTTTTTTCTTTTGCTAAGTCTGATATCCTAAATACCAAACTGGATGTACGTAACCTTTGTAGATACAACGGCTTGCTCTTTCACGATCTCATTTCTGACTTTTGCAAAATATTGATTTTATGTCATAATGCAATGATGAACCCCTTCTCTACATGGCTGGTTGTACCAGAAAATGGTCTAGTGTTTATGCAATGGCTTCTTTGTCCTGGCCTGAAAATTTATTTATGCTGCACAGTTAAATCAACTCTATTCTGTCACCTCTCCCTCCCCTTACCATAGACACAGAAGGAGAGTAGGATGGTGCATTCTCATTTGAAGTTGTAACTACCACAACAAAGTCAGTAGCATTCTGTGCCTCTGCTCTTTTGTGCTTTCTCTAGTCATTTATACCTTGGTGTCTCTGTGCATTCTGAAGATCATGTGCAGGCTTTACAGGACTGAACATTTAATAGCTGACAGGTAGCAGATCCAGAGTAGAGGAAAATTAAATACTCCTGAGTTATTTTATTGAAATTTCAGTTCTTCTGAGTTTATAGTTGTAGGCAGGAGTGGAATTTCAAAAATGCAATTTCAGAGTACTTTTATGGAGTTCCTTGCTTGACTGCTGAAAGCTGCAATCGTCGCAATAAAATCCTGGGATGAGGTGCCAGTATAGCATATTTTATGCCAGTGTAATAAGATATGTTCTACAAATAAACTCTACTAGCTAGGACTACTAGTCCTACCTAATAGCATTTCAGGTATTCACAGCAAGGTCTGCATGTATCCAGTAATTCTTTTAATGTGTATTTAATAAACATCATATTTTATGATGAAGGGAGTGCAATATTTTATTCATTGGATTTTGATTCTACAGGATTATATGGGAAGACATTGATTCCTTAAGTAGAAAGAAACCTCTTAATAAAATGCATCTGATGCTCTTTAGTTAAGTACATCACAAACAGTGTTTTCCCCCTACAGTTCTCTTCACTTCAGGATGCTGTGAAATAACTCATGGAAGTCTCAGACAGCTGGAAGTTCAAAACCTCACAGAAGTGCTGAAAGAATCGTTGGAGCAGGTTTCTTGACTGTAAGATGCAGGTGGCAGGACTTTGTCTTATTCTGTCTCTCTCACAGGGAAGAACACAATTTCAGCACTTAATAATCTAATTGTAACACTTCCTTTGAAGGTGATGGATTTGTAGAAGTTGATTTTTAAACAGTTATTTAAACAGAAGCTGGACCCCTTCAGACACAAAGAACTTTCGTGTTTCAGTAGAAAAGGGCAAACAGGACATGCATAATTAGATGGGAAAATCAAGATTAACGAGTATGACAAAATCCCTCCCAATCCATAAGACTTGTGTTTGCTTCCTGCTAGCTTTCTTTAAGACAGACACTTCTCGTCATCACCAATCATTAAAAGATATTGTTGTTACTAGAAATCTGCATGCTTTAAATGACTTAATAAGGTAGGAGAGATGAATGCAGACCAAGAATGCACTCCCTTTATCTTTCTATAGTGTTTGAAAGGTCTCAACTTTTCCAGAATAGTTATAAAATCATGCAAGCAAAGAAAGATGCTGTACATCAGTGAGCATTCTTTGGACTTAGATCAAAGACTTTGAATTTGGATGTGTTAAAATATGCATTGTTTGAATATACATGGCTTGCCAGAATAGTTGCTCTGACCACTTTTGTTTTCAAAATGCACAGCTGGAAGATTTGAATGGTACATATTTTTCACTTTTTTTCTAGGACATTGATGAAGAGACTGAATGGCAGTGGGCCAAGACAAATAATTTGCATTATCCCATGAGGAAAAAAAAATTTCATTTAATTGAGAAGATTTTCCATTACCCATACCTTTTGACATGCATAACTTAGCCTGTGTTTACTTCATTTAGTACTTATCACATTGATTGTGTATAGTAGTATTTTAAACATGAATCACAGAGCTACAAAGCCACATATCTCTCAGGAGATTCTCTTACCAATGCAATTTTCTTTGTCAGCGTAGGTTTTAAGTTCAATTCTTAAATAAACAATACTTGAACAAAGTTAATTGATAATAATGTTATCATTGTATCACTCTCTTGTATTTAGATAAGGGAATCCTGCACAACCCAATAGGAGACTGTGTCCAGGAGTGATGTCAGAGACACTGACCTACTGATATTTGAATCTTGCAGTTTTTCCCTATCAATGTTGACACAATATTTTTTCCAATCTTCTCTAGCTGTTCGTTCATCCTAAGACTGGTTAAAAAGTAAAAGCAGTGACTCAGGGGGCTCCTTAGCAAACTTTTGAAAAACTTCTGAATGTTTTGGTTTGTTGGTTTTTTTTAAGTTTAAGCACATTTCAACTTAGGAGATGATGATTAAATTTCTCCACAGTTATTGCTGAATGGAAACATGTTCTAACTTCACAGCAGGACATGTATAATATTGGCAACAGGAAGAACTGGGATTAGTTTTTTTATATGCAGTTCCTTAGAGTCCAATTTTTGCAAATAAATGTAACTGTGGCTCAGCCCATCAACACATTATCCTATTTCCTAAAAATACCTTCTTCTCCAGCAATGTTCAGGAATTCTTTGCCAAATCAGTAGCACTTGCTGTCCTATAAACGCTAAGTATATTTTTGTATAAAGAAAAGGAAAAAAAAAAATCAAAGAAGGAGAAAACCTTCCTTGATATGAATAATGGTGTTCCAAAGAAATTCCAAATAACAGCTGTCTAGTTAGCTAGTGGTCCAAAGTCTCGTTTCAGTTCAGCATAACATCCACTCCTCTGAAGCTCTGCTCACTCTTCCAGTAAGCATCCCAGGTAGTCAGAGGCAGTTTTCTGCTGCTGGCCCGTTGCAGTCTAGATGCCCATCATACAGAGTGCACAATCTTGCATTGGAGACCCTAAAGGAAAATGGAGCCATTGGGTAGGTCTGGGCGGCTCTGGCTGAGCTTTTCTGCTGCTGCAACTGAACCTCTGCTTTCACTCACAGCTCAAATTATTCTACTAGTGAATTTAAGGTGGCTCACTCACTCCACTATATACTCTTCACATTACCCGTGGCTTTATTGTAAGCACAGTGATATGCACCATTTATATATTCAAACCTATTTCCTCGTGAATGAGTAAATCTTAGTAGGCAGAACTATAGGTAAACATAACTGTAATGTATGGACATAAAGTCAGCTAAAGGTGATCTTTGTGCCTTAGAGAGAGAACAGGATTCAATTTTTTTAACTTCTAAAACAAATTTTTTGCCTGGATTTCTGTCACCTTGAGCAAAATCTACATTTTGCATTCCTGAATTAGACTGAAAAGTTCTGTGGTATCAGAAATTTGCTGGGCATAAGCGTGTTTATAAACTATGATCATCTCTTTCTTATGTTTTGCTCAGGCTATGGACAGATATATTATTGCATGGCAACTATTTATCTTGACAATCTTATCCTACAGCAATACAAAGTAACGTTTAGTGTCTTTCAGAGGAGAAATATGAGAGCAAGTTCATGTGTTTATCACCTTAATTTTACTAAATACATTAAACTTCTAAACTCTCTAATATTCACTACACAGTGGAAGGGGTAGGAGGTTTCCCAGCTCATCTCATCTCTGATTTCTTTCCAAGCTTTCCAAATATATTTGCAAAACCTGAATATTTACCTTGAACATGTACGTTCCAGTACAGATTTCAGTAATGCTGTATAAAGAGGTAATATCCCCATACTAGTTTTATCCGATATGCTCTGGTGCATTTTTATTCCTCTGAGATCCAGTTCTCATATGTTCCCCTCCTGTCAGTTTTGTTACTTAGACCATAATTTAAAAAAAAAAAAAAAAAAAAAAGCGCATTTAAAGGATAGGAACATCTTCAGTGACTACATCTAATTGCAAAATGCACATACGTCAGGATATTAACCTGAAAATCAACCCCCCAAAAAAATTAATCATATAGCTTCAAACAGCTGAATAGTCACAGTGTAAACACTGACAACTTCTCATGTGTTTTTTTCTCAGATACTGAAAAAGTGGTGTCATAAAGGAAACTTGACTTTAATCACATTATCCAGCTAGATTTCATTAACACAAGCTAAACACAGAATCTTCTCTGACACAATGTTAATGATAGTATTTCTCCAGAGAAGAACAATTTTAACATCTACTGTGAAGAGAATGCTATAATGTATATTCTAACCATCATCCTCGCGGCTCCCATCTACTCACTGTCTATAGCGTCTCTTGCTCCCACACAAACACATTGCTCTACAATGTAAAACTAACGTGTTCAGAAAAAGTATTTCCTACACAATGTGATACATTGGATCTATTATCTACCTTACACTTAAACTATGTTCTTGACCAGAACTGTAGACTGTGTCCCCAATAAAATATAATATCAGCAATCAAGTTTCCTGACAATAGCACAGAAAATTCTAAGATATAGAGATATTTTCCACATGGAAGTGTTGGTTTTTGGTTTTTTTTTCAGAGACAGCACATGTTATGTAAGGCCTCAGAATCTGTGACATCTGCTACTAATGCAGCATATGTTGTACTAGGGCTACTTGAGGAGATGTTATATTAACATCATAATGTTTACTGATTAATAGCAATACATTATGCCTGCTTACTTGCCCTTGCTCACCCTCACAGGAATTCCGTCAGAGATTTCTACAGTGATTCTACCGTTACACAAGTTACTGCACTAATTGGGCCATACTTAGCTGTTGTACCAGCTCCTGAAATGCCATCCTGTATTAGATCATTATTATATGATAGGTATGATACGCACAGTCTATTCAAACCTTGCAAAAGTGTTTATTAATAAGACAATGTCGATGATACCACATCAGGTTTAACAGAACCTTACTATCCACCCAGGTAGTTTCCAGAATGACATTTTGAAAAAACACTGACAGATATTGTATTTCCTCACAACACTGAGCTGCAGGAAGGAAAGTATTTAAGAAGAAAATTCAGAGGTATTATGGGCAGCTTAAGAATAAAAATAGGAAAATCAAATGTCTCTGCTTTGTCACAGAGCTTTGTTATGGAGCTTGCAGAAACAGCAACATTGTGCCCCACTTCTCAGGTAGAGCCATCCACCTCCCCCACACATAAGGCCCAGACCTCATTCTCAGGAAGGAAGCTATGGTGCTTCCGATAGTATGTGATAGACACCACCATTCAACCAGCAAATAGACCATCTTTCCCTCTAAGCCACCACATTTTCCTATTCCATGCTTTATTTTTTGTCCCTTTCTCATTTACCCAGTTCTCCACCATTTTCTTATGACTCCTCCTCCAAAGGAGTCAGGAGTCATCAGAAAGGGAGACAGAAATAAGATCTTTATATCACAGAAGCATCCTGTGCCAGAGACTCTAAATTTAGAAGAACATCTGGCAGTCCTTGATAAACCATCCATCCAAGTTTTGTTGTTTGTTTTTACTAGTTTCCATAGCAGACTAGTTCCCTTTCACTAGTTTCTTTAACTGACACAATACCACAGGTGCAGCCATTCTGGTACACTTGAGGATATGTCAATGGTTATAAAAACAAACAAATGAGGATGCTGGAAAAAACACTAATAAGAAAAGTCAGGCTGAAGAACTAATGAAAAAAAATAGATGTCAAGAGAGAAAAAGATAAAGGGTTCAATAAGGAAAAGGAGAAGTATAGATAAAGAGCTGAGAGGCGGTGAAAGGGAAAAGGGGACTGAAAAAGAACTGGAGAGAACAATGAGGAAAAGAAGATAAGAGGCAGAGAAAGAAAATAGTGGAAAGGGAAGAGTGAAATGAAAGGATGTAAAGAAAGGAAACAGTTCCATGTAGGAGTCTCAAGTGAAAAGAACTGAGATGAAGTGTTGGGATAAACAAATTGAAATAAGACATCAAAGACAAAAACTTATGAAAATACACTGAGAAAACAAGTAGGCTGACAGTGAAAAACACAATTACTAAAATGAGAGCTACATCCTGCTATGGCATGAGTGGGCATGAGAAGGTTTGAAATATAAATAGCATTGAGAGAAGAAAGGGAGTTTTAAACCTGAGTTCACATATAGCTATCCCCATTACTAAAATACTGCCTGTTATCTAACACAAATGTGTAGTACAGGCAGGAGCATGTGCATCAAACTTCAGTAGAGCGTGAATAAAATAAAAGTGATTGCAGCCATTGTAATCTTACTACCACTTCATTTTCTTCAGCTCTTGGGTGAGAGAACAGAATTACTGTGTATGTTATTTTAGTGGCTACACTCATCCTGCTATGTCACTACATTCTCATTGTTTAAAGCAGCTTTATGATGAGTGACATATTTATAGTGTTTCCCATATTAAGTTTTTTATTAAGTGGCACACTAAAGTAGCAAGAAAACTCCGTATCAGATGAACCTCCATTTTTAATGGTTTACTGCATCTGCTCTTATTTCTGACTGCTATTTTGTTTAATACGAGACTGGGATTCTTAGAATCTTTTGTGAAATGAACATCTCACTAGAGAGATTGCTCCTTGACCTGAACCCACCTAGAATAAATTCTGTCATGATCTGCCCTTCATACCTATACACCTGGAGCCTGAATACCCCTTCGTATATCTGATTCCCGTTCCTGCATTACAAGTATTTTTCATTTTCTGATTATTCCCTTACTCCTCCCAAGCAGTCACTTTTGTACTATCCCATTTCCATAATCTGTGCTGTTCAACAGATACATTTTCAAAGAAGTCCAATATTAGTGCAGGTACTGTTCCTTCACAGGTGTTTTTTCTTCCCAGCTGCTGTAGACCTGCATGCATACTCCAGAATGTTCCAGCATACTGGAAAGCCAGATATACTAAACATCCATACTGTTGAAACCAAATTAATACTGTGGTTACTTAGGTATGACACTGGGTTTTTTAGAATCTGTCCTCGGGGTCCTTAGTGTGTTACTCTCTTGAACTGGTTCACACGTTACAGTGGAAGAGCCCTGAACTGTTCTTTGAAGAGGATGGCAGAGCAGAAGCCACTGGAGCACACACAGTCTCATGGGTTCCTCATTCACCAGCCAGCGATTCTGGTGCACAATAGTATGGCAATGAAAAAGGATCACATCACCATCCAAACCACTGAAATCCAGTCATATTGCCTGTACATGTGGAAGTACATGCCCATAGAATTGTTGGAAAAGTTCATCTGCCTCCCGAACTAGGACAGACAAGCCCAAATCCAAATGAAATGGGTGTTATTTATCACTAAAAAGTTGACAGGGTGGATTGCCATAGCTGCATGGGTAACCAGTATGGTACCAACAAGTGAAGTACCTAACAGCACTGTAGTGAAAGTTTGTACTTCAGCTGAGCACTGCAGTTTATTCAAATGTGGCCAAGCTGGCTGAAATAGTAGCTAGCATTGAGATAATGCAGACTTGAAGCACCTTGAGGAATATTATGGTGTACATGTGCCCATATTTTTCTGAAACAAGGCACAAAAAAACCCCCACAGCAATTACAGAGGTTACCAATACTTCATAGCTTTGAAGTAATTAGGTAAGATCTGTTTCCTG
>NW_008824659.1:1254534-1261041 GCF_000699105.1 Pygoscelis adeliae
ATGGTCTTGTCCATCCTCCCTATGGGAGCAGAACTCCCGAGTGAACTATCCCTTGAACTATTCCATGATTTTTTTCTCAGAAGGAAGTTCAGGAGACCCTGGGTCTTAACTAACATGTATGCAAAGTAGACGACCAGGAGACTAGATCTGGGAATGAATCCAGAAATAGATCATTTAGCAGAATAGGGGTGCACCTAAAAAGATGTCTGTGCCTTCCTCAAATCCTCTGTGCTTCTGTTCAATTAAACTATGCCCTGACAATCCACAATCAGGCAGAAGAAGGTTTAATGAAACAGTTGGCAATTGCAGGATGGTGGTAGCCTGAGCACTTGGCAAGCTGAAAGCAAGGTAGCCCTGCTTACAATGCTATTTGTATGCCAGTGTGGTCAACACCATCTGTACTACTGTGACCTGCTGTGCCCAGCACAATATCTGGGTCAGAATTTTCACCAAAAGTGAAAAACCCTCAATCACTTCTAGTTTAGACACATCGTGCAGACAACTAGAAAATGTACCTGTCATTTCTGGGCCAGATACAAGCAAGCTCCTGACTGAATGTCCACTGCCAGTATAACAGAAGCAGTATAAGAGGGAATTTATTATAGTGTTGCTGCCATAATTTTTACATTCTGATAAAAACAAAATCAATCTTGTCACTTTCACCTCTCTGCAATTATTGTGCTTAAAAGGCAGCGTGAAATATCGACTTTGTAGTCGAAACACAAACTGCTAGAGTCTTTTAAACTCTCAGGCCCTATTTGCAAGAGTATATAAAGGTGAATTCACATACTACCAAATCCTGTTCAAATCCTATCTGAATTTCCCTGCAGTTTAAGTTAATGGGGGAAATTATTCTTTGATATGTTTCACTTTGATGGTATCATACATCAAAATCTCACTAATCCGCGTTCCACTTACTTGTGCATTGTATGAGTGGCCCAAAACTCCCTTCAGCTTCTTCCAGTTCTCCTTTAAAGACTACAGAAAATTGCAAGTAGTTGTCATAATAAAAAGACTTCTTTCTTTTAGGCTGTGTTCCAGTATGCATATGAACACTACCATACTCACTTCTGGAACACCCCAGCAAAGAGATGTGTATGATGATGAGGAAGAATGACAGGTATGCTCACCTGTGTGTTTTCCAGTATGATCCCTTTTTTCTGTAGGTGTCCTCTTGATTGTAAACTTCTCAGGGCAGAAATCATCATACCATACATCAGATGTTTTGCTAGCACTTAACTAAAGAATAACAAAATCACAGATAATTATAGCCAAACTATAACTGTTAAAATGAATTAATGAAACATTTGTGGATTAACTACCCTCTGGTTTTCATTATTTATTCACTTTGATGCTAATTTGCAAAATTCTTTAATTCACCATAGCTCTCCCTATCATTAAAGCAAATTAACAAGGTTCTACCGTAATGCAGATATTATTATCTTCCCTTGCATAAATGTACACAGTTCTCAAATTAAAACATGCTGTATTTTTTAAATCAGATTACCAGGTATAATGGAAACAGAAAATATGAGCAAAGTACTCAGCTGTTTAGATAAAAGCTAGGAATATAGAGAATGACAGAGGTCATTCTTTTTACATTCAATAAAAATTAGTCAAATGAAAGACAAATTTTAGTGAGAAGGTAGGAGTAAGTGTTGTCCTTCAGAAGCACTGCATTCATATGTATCCACTGAGGATCAGATGTTCTATGATTCTATGATTAACAAACCACCAGCCCACTTGTAGACAGATTATACAGTTGTATGTTCCATACACTAAGTTGTAGAATTGAAAAACAGAAAACTAAATAAACACCACTTTATAACTTTTAATATAAAATATATCATTTTTCCTCCTTATCAGTCTAGCTGCTCCTTCTTATAACATACATGATTTTTTTACTCATTGGTGACAAAGATTACTGTGTAGTTACTCAATAACAGCATTTTAAAATAAGAAGTGTTCCAAGACAGAATTCAACATTCACAATAGAAAAGTAAGAAACATTAAGATGGGTAATTAAAGTATTAGTAAACGATTCTCCTTTTTTCATCCTTTTGTTTTTATGTTCAATAATTTTCATTTTCATTGTCTTTCTGAATTTCGGACTTATGCATAGCTTAACAGATGATTTTGTTTTTATATACAAATGAACGTAGTCATGTCAAAACATTCAGAAGGTACACAATTTTCTGATTGATAAGTGATATCAAGCTCACCCATTCTATCTTTCATTTATGTTAGCTTGACTTCTGATGTATTTTCTAGTGTTTGGGAGGAAAAAAAAGAGTTGTACAGTCTTAGCATTTTCACAGTTGGACTTGTTACACTACCACTCCCATCAAGAGTAACTGAAGAGAACTGCAACACATCTGTCCCTTAAGAAATTTCCCTCATCATGTGTCTTCTGCTGTCATGTTAGCTCATGCTCAAGTTCATGCTCAAGCCCAAATCTCCCAGTTGTCCAGAATGACTGCTTGTTGGCTCACACTTTTGCCTGATTGCAGAACAAAGTGACTGGATCCTCAGGCAGATATGCTGTCAAGGGACAGCAGCAGAGGCTGGCTCGTGTTCAAGTCCCAACCCATAGGCTGTCTGGATGCAACAAGCAGTTGACTGGCGCAACATGACTTGCCCATTCTCCCTCAGACTTGGCCAGCCTGTACTAGCTGTATCTTGCTTTTGCTACTTTTCCAGGTGGTGTGTGATGTGCCAGCAGCATCTGGAATTCCTAATTAATTTTTTGCACTGTTTCTGAAAAAAATGAGCTCATTCACCTCATTGAAGCTTTCTTCCATCTTTTGCCTCTCTGATCCTTAGTCCTCACATTTCTCTTCCACAGCTGTATGGCAGCATGGTGAGCCCCCTAAAGAGAAAGAATGGCAGGGTGCTGTAGCCAGACAAGGAAGACTGTATAGGCAACATAAAATACTTCCAAGAGGGAGATGGTAAGTGCTTATGAAAGAGGAGGGAAGGGGGAGGAATAAAAGGGGAAAGAACTGTAGCACAAAAGATAAACACTATTTTTCAGATGAAAAAATGGAATTCTCCAGGGTAAGCCTGATCCCTGAAAATGAGAAAGCCCCCTCACAGCAAGACATACTTAGCACAAAATGGAGGGGAGGCAGGAGGCTGAAGAAAAGTGGAGGAACCACTGGTTGAATGAAAAGAGGGAGGGGAAAGAAAGGAGTGACTGACAATGGAAGAAAAAGGGGAGGATATGAATGAGGAAACTGCAGTGGGAGATGGTGTTTGTAGCCATGGAAGTCAAGCCTACAGAGTTGGGACTTATGTATATGATGCATCTTGCTGCAAGTTGATGTATACTCACATAAACTCTCTTTCCTTTTTTCCTCTTCCTGGCTGCAGAAAGGACAGGCCAGGGGGGTCCACAGTAATGTATTCTATATATGCACCTACAAAGTTGTGCAGAGTTGCTCACCAGATGTAGGATGTACTGATAGCTGTATATATCTTCACAGCCATAGATCCCTTCATGTGAGCTTCACTATACAAATGTGATTTGTGGTCCTGAATAGCCAGGGAAAGCATAACAAGTGAATCCTCTTTTGCCATCTAATTGAGGATACTGGATATGTGTACCTGGATGCTGATGATCCAGATATGAGCTGTAGCTGTCTGCCTGCTAGAAAGAACTGTCAAAGTGTGAATCAAAGCTAGGTAACTGGCTGATGAGATGGTATTTGGCTAAGAAAGCTGGGGTCATCTCAGACATACATTGTCAATACAACCTGAGGCACCTAGGTGATTTCAGGCCTGAAAATGGCTGCTTATCCTAGCAGCAACCTTTAACTAAGGATTTTATCTTTTGTATGGGAAGTGAGGAAGTTGAGTGATAATGCAGTAGAAGTAGAGATGCCTCATGTAGTAAAACAATTTTGGCATGTAACGCAACAATCTGGATTGATGTAAAAGCTGCAGAAATAAGTTGTACAAAAGCTAACTTTTGCCTCCTGGAGAAAAAATGTAACAGAAGAAGAGACAAGTTTTTACTGGAAGACAAAAAAAGTTTTTATCTTAGTTCAATGAGGAAAAAATTCTGAGACACTGTCCCATACTAGGTAGGACCTGAGGACTTGAGCGTCTGGTGACAGGAAAGTACCACATAACAGCAAGACTGCAAAGGCAGCACCAAAAGGATGCAAGCCTGAAGCTTCTACTCCAGGCTTTTGCACCCTCATAAACAAAATAAGCAGACACATCAGCCTATGTAAATAGATACCACATGACTGGCATGTTTTCCAGTGCTATGCTGAATGGAGGTGGACTACACTAGCAATAGCAATCATGGGAATTAGAAACGAGTGTGATATATGAGAAAAAAAGGAAGCAGGTGGGAGGTCAAGTGATTTGTCTATTTGTGGAAAGGGTTGTGGTCCTTTGTCAGACAGTTTCTACAAATGACAAACAGTGAAAGGTCTTTTGTGGGATAGATAACACCAGTTATGAAGGAGTCAAAGAGAAGAAATTCTTTTTGACAGTGAAAAAAAAATATGACTATATGTCAATTAGTGTATTCCGAAATTTTAGGAGCACTTAGAATTTAAATCTGAATGTTATGGCTTGAGCCCATCTCTACCATCTACAGACCTGACAGCTGAATTTTTCTGCTCTGAAATGTTTTCTGAAACACTTTAGAGGAAAAGAGAGTATCTCCTATCTTAGGAAAGAAGATGTCCAAATAAAAATGTAACATTTCTAATCTGATTTCTTTTTAAATTAAAAAAAAAAAGTAGACAATCACTATAGGAACAGCTTCCAGAAATTATTGACTTCTCTTACCTAGAAAATTTACCTATGTTTATATGTTTTCTTTCCATTTACAATTTCATTTATAAAATGTTTCATTGTCTTCCTCTTTTCACTTTTTTTTTCCTTCATGAGGTAAGCACAAAATTTAAATTTCATTTTAAAAAAGATCAATGTTAGAGTGGCAAGGACCCCTAACCTGCAGCTCACAAATGAAGGCAAAGAGGTGAAAGGGTATTACTTTTCTCCAAATCTGTGGTTGTTACTTGTGTGTACCCTGTAGGGCTTCTTAGTTTATGTCAATCAGCATTATATTGATGCTATTGATATAAGTGAAGCTGCACTAAATTACACCCACAGAGAATCAAGTTCACAATGTGTTAAATGTACTAGATTGGGAATGAATGTGGTATTAGAGTTGAATTCCAAACAAGTGCAGCATCAATTTTTTCTTTCTTATCTGACAATTGGAAAGTTGGAGACACTGTATGTGAAAAAGAATAATGTTACACTTATTTTGAGCAGTTGACAGACATGGCTGGAAGTCTGATATGATTAATACCTCAATAATAGGGCTTCAGTAAGTTAGTCCAAATAGATTCCCAACCTAGAAAGAGTGCAAAGATACTGCTAATAGTTAAGTGACTTTTATTAGATAACAAATTCCATTTTTAACTCTGTTTTAACAAGGAGCTTTTATAATGCATTAAAACCAAACGAATTAAGGAGGTCTCTTACACACAAGAGAGTGCAGAGGAAATGGTTGCAAGGGCTTGCAAATCCCATTTCTGACCAGAAATAGTCTGAGGTGCCTACAAATTCATCTTCATATTCATTTCCTTACCAACACCTTGAGATAAGTATTCAGATTTTTTTTTTTTCTTTCTTTCTTTTCTAGGGCACTTGCAGAGGTGCTGCCACACACCCAGTAGGGAAAAGCAAAAGGTTAAGTTCAAATGCACAAAAGCTCAGCTGCAAAGTAGGGACAAAAAGCATCACAAAATCCCCCTTCTTGTGTTTCTTTTCATGCCCAAACCAGGAACATTCAGGACCCTTTCCTTGCATTCACTTAACTTAAGGACAAGGTGTGTCTTTATACTGGTAGAAATTCAAAACTTGTAGAAAAGGCTTGGCTATGGATTCCTCCTTTCTGCATCAGCCAGCAAATAGAGAGCAAGCCAACTTACACAACAGTATCATTCCAGGAATTATCCTTATCCAGAGAATACAGTTCCAGGAATAATTAATTATTGGAAATGTTATTTCACAGAATCATAGAGTAGTTTGGGTTGGAAGGGACCTCTAAAGGTCATCTAGTCCAACCCCCCTGCTGTGGGCAGGGACATCTTCAACTAGATCAGGTTGCTCAGAGCCCGTCCAACCTGACCTTGAATGTTTCCAGGGATGGGGCATCCACCACCTCTCTGGGCAACCTGTGCCAGTGTTCCACCACCCTCAGCGTAAAAAATTTCTTCCTTATATCTAGTCTGAATCTACCCCCCTTTAGTTTAAAGCCATTCCCCCTTGTCCTATCGCAACAGGCCCTGCTAAAAAGTCTGTCCCCATCTTTCTTATAAGCCCCCTTTAAGTATCGAAAGGCTGCAATAAGGTCTCCCAAAGCCTTCTCCTCTCCAGGCTGAATAACCCCAACTCTCTCAGCCTTTCTTCATAGGAGAGGTGTTCCATCCCCCTGACAATTTTTGTGACCCTCTTCTGGACCTGCTCCAACAGGTC
>NW_008824659.1:1261059-1276800 GCF_000699105.1 Pygoscelis adeliae
CAGTACTCCAGGTGGGGTCTCACCAGAGCAGAGTTGAGGGGCAGAATCCCCTCCCTCAACCTGCTGGCCACGCTTCTTTGGATGCAGCCTAGGATACAATCGGTGTTCTGGGCTGTGAGCGCACATTGCTGGCTCATGTCCAGCTTTTCATCCACCAGTACCCCCAATTCCTTCCTGGCAGGGCTGCTCTCAATCCCTTCATCCCCCAGCCTGTATTGATACCGGGGGTTGCCCTGACCCAGGTGCAGGACCTTGCACTTGGCCTTGTGAAACCTCATGAGATTCACACAGGCCCACTTCTTGAGCTTGTCCAGGTCCCTCTGGATGGCATCCCATCCCTCTGGCGTGTCGACCACACCACTCAGCTTGGTGTCGTCTGCAAACTTGCTGAGGGTGCACTCGATCCCACTGTCTACGCCATTGATGAAGATATTAAACAATACCGGTCCCAACACGGACCCCTGCGGGACACCACTCATCACTGATCTCCATCTGGACATTGAGCCGTTGACCACTACCCTCTGGATGCGAGGAAATACATAAATGTTATTTGTTACTTGTTTTACAGCAGCATTATGGATAGGCTTGTCAGCTGAGCAGATAAGAAAATTTGCTGTAGATCCAGAGCTAGGAGTTCAAGTCTTGCACTGGCATCATGCCAAAGACCACCAGGAGGCAGCTCAGCCGTGAGGAGCCATCTGGTTGTTCACACTGGAGACTCAGAGGTAGTAGCACAGGAGCTATTTTTTTATGTGGCTTTGCTTTGTAACCTGGTATGCCCTTACTAGACGGGTTATCCAGGTTCATAAGTGCATAAAGTGGAGAGGTTCTGCTGCAATAAGAACCTTACTGAACTGGGCACTGTGCATGCATGTTATTAAAAACAGTCCCTGTCCAAGAAAGCTTTAGTCTAATTAGAAAAAATAGGGAGAAGAGAGAAGTATTTCATGGGAATTGTGAGAAACTAAATGAAAAAAACATTTAGGGGAAAATAAAGGTGTTGAAGTGAAGGCAGGTAATCTCATGACAACAGGGAGTGGCAGAGTGCAGCAGCACTTTGAACGTTGTACTCAGTGGAGCTGCAGAGAGTTGAACCCCTGCAGGGATGTAGAGAGAGAGGGATGTGGTCACAAGGACAGGCTAAGGTGCCTTTCAGTGTAAGGCCTTTTATGGATGGGAGAGGGATGAGTAGGATGATCCAGTGGTAAAGGTGGAATATAATGAGATTTAGGCTAAATGAGAGATGGAGCTATGTATGAACAAAAATTAAATGATAGATATGGAGGTGTTAAGGAAGAAGTTTTATAACAAATAGTGGAATGTTAAAAACTATAACTCCCAAATTGTAGTCTGGAATAAAGGGAAGAAAAATATGTCAGCCAGTATGGAAGAGGAAGTGAGGACTGTGAGTTTACGTCGGATATATTTAGATCAAACTTCTAATGCTGGAAAAAGCAGAAATCTGCTCTATCACTTTACAAGTAATGCTGAAATATGTTGATTTTCCTTTTAAATTATTTTCATTCAGAAGTTAATTGTTATAAATGATACTTTTGCTAAAAAGTGGATTAATCTACTTAATAATTGTGAACTTTCCTATTCATCTTCCTACTTTGAGAGAATTTATTCTGCTTTCTGTGTCTCTGAGCAATAATTTAGTTTGAAAGCTACCTCCAAAGCATGCTACTGCCTGCTGTTCATTATCTGCTGGTGAAATGACCATGTGGATATCAACTCCAAAGTGAGTTATGTTTAAGTTGTCTTAAACTGACAAAAGTGATCAGATATGACAAAGTGGTGATTTTAGACTTTAAAAGTACAAAAATGTAGCTTACTCACATTTTGATTGCAGTTTGAAATATTCCATCACTTTTTTCCCTGAGTTTCACTTAATCCTTGGATTTGAGCTGATAAATCAATGCTAGCATACATTCCCCCACTAGTGCTTTTAATGGTCACTTTCTTTAAAAGTTAAACATTCTAGTAAATTGCTCAAACGCAGTCTTGAAAAGTTAAACAGAGCTTTGAAATCCTTCTCATGTTAGGCAAGGTTGTCATAAGCTTTCAGCATAATTGTAGAAAGCCCAAAGCCTTGAAACTAGAAATGTGTTATAATAACCAATTTCATTGCTATAGTCATGGTAATCATTATGATGATCCAAATATCCACCATTGTGTTCACGGAGATTTTCAGTTCCTGCATGCATTATTTTTCAAGTCTTGTGGGCCATCTCGTTTTCAAAGTTTCAGAAATATTCTTAGTTGCAGAACAAACGAACAAACAGCAGACTGTCAGCAGATCCTTTCTGTCTACTCACTGTGAGTAGCAACATCTTCCTCTCACTGTCAAATGCCTTCTTTTTTAATGCTCAGTTAAACCAAACAAGTATGAACTAAATATTTAATGCATATAGACTATCTGAGAAAATCTTTAAGAGCTGCGAGGATAGGTCTTATTTAAACGTACAATGTGAATGTAACAGGACATGTATATTTACAGGAGGTCTCCCATTGTTTTCTCAACACACTGCTCAGCCTATATACATTACCTATCTCTTCTGAAAATGCCAGTTGCCCCAAACTCTTTGATATCCATTGACAGCAACTGCTAGTAAAGCAATTGACCCAGTGATCATGAAGACAGTCCACGCAGCCACTAGCAATAACACCGAGCACTGCTTCACTGCTTCGTGAAACATTTTCCAGCCTAATATTCTGTTCTCAAATATCTCACACACTTCCATGCCTCCTTCCTCCTCTCGTGACAAACAGCAAACTCCTGACTTCTGCTACTGAATCTTTTTCAGAAGTGTAGTGCTCCAAAGGGAGTCTTGCTTTCATGGATCGGACAGAAATCTGGGAGACAGGAGTTCCTCACATCTAGTTTTGACATTAATTTATATTTTCCTTATGTTCCTCTGTGAGTATCTCAATTTACCACAACTTACTGGTAAGTAGCTGGCCTCGAAAATATATTAATACCAAAAAAGTGGGCTGTCCTTAAAAGTGAAGCAGAAAGAGCTCAAGGCATCTCCTGCAGTGAGACTACCACTCACCAGGTCACAGGGACACTATTTGAAATATTCAAACTGCACTAAAAATTGCAAGTACCACCTACAGTACATTTCTATTAGGCCAAAAACACACCGTTATAAATGGTGAAACAAATGTTGTTTGTTAATTTATCAGGATTAGGGGAGCATTTAGTTTTCAGTCATGAGAGTACTAATAATCATATTGACTCAGAAAATTATAGTTAAATGGAAGATATATTTAGAAATAATGTATGTAATTTCTGCATTGTGTATTTCAAATCCACAGAGAAGAACTACTAAATGAGGCAGTGAGCACCAACAACAGGATATTGTGCAATTAGACAGCTCAGAGATTACCTCAAATGGACTTGATGTACTGAGTTACTCACTTGCAAGATTAAACAAAAGGTACAGGAGGGGAAGTATAGCTACCACAAGATGATCACTTACACAGGTGAAATAGAGAACACCACAGCAACAGCAATGGTTAAAACCCCACAGGAGAGTGAAAAACACTATCTATGATACCTCTACTCTCTGGAATAGCTTTATTATTACTATTTCATAGAAGAACTATCCAGTGGAAAAAAATATGTTATGCAGTTGTGCAGGGTAGCAATCCAGCTCATTGTTCCTGTTCAGCAGCTTGGTTTATATGAATTAAAAATCACTGAGCTGCTTTGTGACTGAGAAATAGCTTTCTTCATACATTATGATCTAATAATTGAGCACAAAATAAAATCAGACTGTCATACCTTGCATCAATCCAAAGGAATTCTGGCAAAAAAAAAAAAAAAATTGTCAACAAAAATAAGAATATGCTTTTGTGAGTTAATATCTTTCAAATCTGAATATTTTACAAAGTAGCAGACCTCAGGAAAAGTAGCAAAATGTTTCACTTTTGGCTTTTGTCCTCCATATTCTGCTAAGTTGTTGTCTTTAATTGTTGTCATTTTTATTCAAAGAGAAACAGATAAAAAATAATGTATTATGCCATGTACCAGTGATTCATGGTACACTGACAGTTTCAGCATTAGGTTCTCTAAGACTTCAGGTTTCACTCTGTAAACAAACAAATTCAATGATGTGTCCTTGCCTTCAGATCCAGTGTAGGCTTCTTGTATCCACCTGTATATAAAACCATTAAAAAATATATATTTATTTCACATATATATATATTTCTTTCAAACAAAAAAGTGGGACCTTTGCAACAACATGTCCAGTGAATTTCTCAGTCTCTTGCTTTTCTCTCTATCTTCATAAAGAAGGTTTCCCTATATTTAGAATAGGATTGTTACTGAAGGAGAATTTTCAAAAACAGCCAGAATGGGCCAAAACCTTTTTTCTGTGAAGCCATAGGTAGAACTACTCTGGGTTTTCATTCTATTTGAATGTGATTGGCTTATTTTTTAAAAATTTTCTATATAGGGTATAAAAGTGGGATATTTTATACTTTGCAGTGTTCATATCACTTTGGATTGTACAAGATGATACGGAGAACAGGATTGTTAGCACCTACTGCTACCTGGCAGATTTAGTGGTCTGAATTGTCAAGATTTCCTGGTAGTAATTTATTACCAGTGCTTTCTCTTTAGAGTTAATGTGGCTTCCACGTGTGGAAAAGAGTAAACACAATATACTTTTATTAAAATGCACATGAAATTAAATCTAACCCTTAAAATCTACCTAGGTAACAAAAACTCTCTTCTTCCCTTATAATGTACCTTATATATTTTGGCTTAACATAATAAACGCAATAACACAATAAAAGCAAGATCTGGCTTATCCTGTAATTATGTACATTAATCATTATAAATTGTCTCTGTCAGCAAAAAGATATAAAACAACTCCCCCTGAATATCACCAGGATTAGCACTAAAATATTTAAAATTCAAGTAGACAAGTAAGTACTGAAACTATGTAGCTTTCCCTCAACCTTCTAATTAATAGCCAGTAAGAATGAATTCTTGATTTATCTAAGTGAAGTACATGAAAACAGGCTTAGACACGGGAAAGTTTTAAACAGTAAAACTGTAAAACAGTTCCAAAACTGTAAAAATGATAAAACACTGCAGTGAAAGTAAGAGAGTCAGGAATGAAAGACCTAGTTAGCTGTGGTGTGCAATGCACTATTAAAAGTGTGGGGTTTTCTGGTGACAGATAGTTATTTTCCAGGTTACCACTTCTGCCAAATTCCAGTATAAAATTACCATGCACAGCATCTTTGTAAAGGAGATAAAGAGCCTCAATGACTTCTGTTTAGCTCCAATTTCACACTGCTGTAATTCCATATGGGCATTATGGGATACAAGAGGAGGAGAACAACTATGAATGAAAGGCTGTAGCTAATTTAAAGAGGAGGAGAAAAAGCTTAAGCTTGAATGTAATAAAGAGGTAGAACCAGTTTAAAACCAAATACAGACACAAGGGAAAAAAGAAATCAGGGAAACAGCACAAGAAAAATGTAGTCTTCTTAGTCTGACACCTGTAGTCTACTTTTAAGTGTTTAAGATAATACTTTTCATTATGTTCACAAATGCAATTTAAATAATGAAACATTAATAATATCAAGTTCCCTGCTGCCGTGATCTGCTATTAAATTTTTGCAAGAAAATAAAGTGACACAGACTGGCAAATCAGCAGTGTGAAAATTAATGAGCTTTCTGTATGCTGATCAACAGTTGCCCTCCCTCTACCAGTGGCTGATTTATGTTCGCTTTAAACACTTTAGGATTTTAATCTAAGCAATCCCAATGTCATTTGTCACTCCATGTATATGGGAGTATTACATTTGGTACACCTGCAAAAGAGATGTTTTAAATTAATATCACCTCCTTTCTTTCAACTTTTTCCACATTGCCATTACTTCTGCTGCATCCAATATTAACACATATGTTATATTTTAATAATTCCATTAACACTGAAACCTTCTTAATCTTTGCTGATCTTCCTAATGCTAGATTGTCAATCCAGATTCTTCATTTGCTTCAATACTCAAAAGTAGAAAACATAAGTCCTAGTTCCAAAATGACTAATGTTTCGTGCACTTCAGCAGTCAACTAGATGAAAGAATCTAGTGATAATTCAATATTCTCTGGATTAGGTGTGACTGAGGTAAACAGATAATCTCAGTTTGAAAATGCATAGTAAATTCAGTGTAATTCAATAAAGCCTATAAAGACAAATATATTTTACTAGAAGTTAGATACCCAGCTGGGCAAAACATTCCCAATTAATTGTTTAAAAAGGAAACATAGACTTCTAGAAATAAAATATTTTATTCAAACAAGCCACTTTTAATGTGGCTTTCATTAGGAGAATTTTCTAAAATCCAAGATCAAAAAAATGATAAAGCAATCAACCACCTTCTGAGGCTAACCAGGTAAAGTATCCAATGCTTAAGGAAAGCACCTTAACAGCCAGAGTATGTATCTTTCTTTTTTTTCTTTCTCTCTCACACACACAGAGACACTCTTACGTAAGTGGACTAATTGTTCCCAAAGAAGAACTGTTCCATCAAATAGACTTACAAAAGGCCTTCTTTACACCTAATCCTTAAGAAAGTCTACTGGCATGAAGGAGTCAAAGTCAAACTCCCTGCTTTGAATGAGATCTAATGATCAGGAGAAGCAGAGAGATGTGATCAGGCCACCACAGGTGAAATCCTAATCCTTACTTCATATAGAGATGATAAGTGTCTGTGTGTGTATGTGTGCACATGTATGAGCATATTGAGTTTGATTCCTTTTTAAATCAACAATGTTCATCAGGGGTTTTTTCCAAGAAAGCAATGGGGGTTGGATACCTATCTGCAGGCATATTCTGATGTTTGATACAGAATTTACTTTGAAATATTTTCATTGTGTACTGTGTTCTTGATTAAGTCAACTAGCACCTCATTTTATCAATTTCTGGCCATATACAAATTGCATGCCACATATTGCTTCAATAAATGGTGCAAGAGACACAATTAAGGTTCTACAAGATATACAAGAATTTAAAAAAAACCCAAGATATCTGAGAAAATAATTTTACCTCTCTCATGTTTCTCATAGTTCTATTAAAATGCTTAATTATCCAAGCAGGAAAGATAATTTGTGTTCTATTCCTGAATCCAAAACCATTAAAATTTCATCATTAGCATTTTTGACAGGACAAAAATATGAATAGCATGTGTGTTTTTCTTATCCTTTATAATCTCCACTTTTTAGTATAAAGAGAAACATTTTGTGATGGTAGAAGATTAAAATGTTTTTAAAGCATGTTTTTTCTTTCTGTGCAATAGTTATAAGATCTAGATTACTAGCAGAATAATAAGTAAACCCAACTCTCTTTTCAATATAAGAATTTTAAATTGTGCAAAACTAATTTTGATTATGACTTTAGCTAGAACTTCCTGCTTCAAGACTGAGATTCAATGACTTCATATGAAGTGTTTTGCTATAGGACTGTACTGTGAGAAGGGAAAAGAAAATCTCCAAAGGGAAGAAACTGAAGCTAGGTAAATTCAGACCTAAAATTAAGTGAAATATAAGACCTGAAATTAAGTGAAATGTATGTAACAGGGATAGTGGTTAATCATCTGAGCAATTTACGAGGGATCTGGGAAGTATGGGTTGCACTCTTTCTGTCTCTCCCCCTGTGCCCACTCCCTCCATGCTCCCAATTTGCTGGAGTTAATGAAAAGTATGAGCTTGACATGGGAATTATTGGAAAAAACTCTCAAAAACCTGGCTGGAATATACCCTTTCTAAAATACATAATCGCAATGTACTCCTATATTCTTAAAACGTATCAAACTGTCAGCTGGAAATGTGATTATAATATAAACATTTTCAGCTTATTGGAAGACTGAGAAATAAATTATGACAAAGAATCTGAACAAACAAAATATTTTATTTAATTACATAATAAATGTGTAGAATAAAAAAGCCCCAACAGCATTCAGTCAACTAAACCTGGACATCTACCATGTAGATGTCTGCAGCTAAGCTAGTTCCCTTGTAGTCAGGGAAATCAAATAGACCTGTATACAATTAACTTCTCTTCTTAAAGTAAACTTCTAAAATAGGTTGGATAGGCTGCAGTCTTAAAGTGTTTCTTCCTCTCTGTTGATGATAGAGGAAGTCTAGGTGTCTAACTGATCTACAAACCTATGCAGCAGATCTCTATGGCATCAGTTTGCATATTGTAAATATATGGATGTAGTTCAGTATTGACCAACGTTTACTGTTTTTTAAGACTATGAACGTATTTGAGAACACCTTAAACTCAAAACAGTGTCTTTATTGAATAAATCCTCCTTGAGTGTGTTAGGTAGTGACAAACATAATAGACTACAGTGATTCTTTCATGTTTACTACAGCGCTGTTTTGTTTGTTTTCTCTTGTCCCAGTAGACTACTACAGAAATTCCAGTTTCTCACAATACTTACACAAGATACAAGGATGTCTGACAAATGTTGTAATCCTATTAATATATATATGTTAATTTATTTATTCTGCACTTGGTGTAGCAGTAGTCTCTTGAGTGTTGTAAGGTACACTTCTTTTTTCTTGAATCCAGACCTCAAATATGATATCTATCTATTTTCTGTGTTATCCAGATAAGAGGTATCGTATTTTGTATAATAACCCAAAGCTAGGAGATATATACATACCAATATATATTGACTTCAGAAGAAGCAAGAGTAGGTTCTTAGTCAATAGCTTTATGAGTCATTAGATTTATGTGCTTTATCCCGAATACTAACGCCATTCTTATAACTCCAGACTATGTGTTGTGAAGAATCTCAAAGCTGATCAATGGATAGCTGAGTTATTTTGTATAAACCCATTAAATAAATAGTGTTCTATGAAACACAGAACACCAAACCAAAACCAAACCAAACCAAACAAAAAAACAAACAAACAAAAACAAACAAACAAAAACCCCCAAACACTTAAGTATGGGTTTAACACTTAGAAACAAAACTTTCTATTCTCCAGCACTTCACTACCAGCAAATAAATATAACACTCAATACTCATCTGTAAATTGTGGAGTCATTATGTAGTAGTTCTTTTCTGTAGACCATTCCATAGCTATATAAAGGATCTCTCCCTCCTGGTGTCTGCTGTACTCATTTTCTAAAGGCAGCTGCCTTTACTGTTAATACCTACAACAAAAAAATGCTTTAAATTTTATTTTTACAATTCAGCAATGCAAAGACACCATTTTTCAATAACTGAATCTTTATGTAGAGTTGTAGGGAACTCAGTATTAAGAAATGCTTAAGAAATGCTTAGGACAAACAACGCTGCCATATTTAGCATGAGATAAGAGTGGTATAAGCATAACTCTAGTCAGATAAGTGAGAAAATCATAGAAAATAGGCTAAGACATTTGCATTCCTTGCAATACATAAGCAATTGCTCATGGCTAGTGATATGTTTCAAGCAGTCTGGAGTTCTGCCAAGACGTTGTGCCAGGGGAGGTTTAGATTGGATGTGAGGAAAAATTTCTTTACTGAAAGAGTGGTTAAACATTGGAACAGGCTGCCCAGGGGAGTGGTTGAGTCACCATCCCTGGAGGTATTTAAAAGATGGGTAGATGAGGCGCTTAGGGACATGGTTTAGTGGGCATGGTGGTGTTGGGTTGACGGTTGGACTTGATGATCTTGGAGGTCTCTTCCAACCTTAATGATTCTATGATTCTATGATTCTATGATCCACTCTAATTGACTTCAGTTCATTATAAACAATCATTGCAAATATCTTCAGAAACACTGAAAAAGTTCATGTTGACAATGAGTGGGGGGTTTAGCCCAGTTACTGCTTGCAACTTAAAATGCCATGGATATCATCCCTCACTTCCAAAATTAGGTAAGCATTCTGCATCAGCAACTCCAAAAGAGTGATCAAGGAGGGCACAGGAAGCTGATATATGCTTCCAGGTAGATGTTTGATAGAACATTTGTATGGTAATGTGAAAAAACTCCAAGTGTGAAATTGGGGATCCCTGGACTAAAAGAGGGAAATGTTAATTTGCATCCTATTGAATAAATGACCAGCGTTGAATAATATAGCTTAAGCCTGCACAGAACTTTTCATAGTCCTTTACAACTTCACTCATTCTAATTTTGTCTTAAAAGACAATACATCTTGTCTTTTGGAAAGTTTCTGTTTGACATCTCCCTGGCTTTTGATCTTGACACTGTCGTCTTTGGGGACATTTCAACTTTTTTACTTCATAAAATGTCTTGCAGATTGGAAATTAATAAGCTGTTCTTCTCCAGTTCATAGCCAAAGATCAGAAACGGTTTTCATCTGCCTTCAAAGATATACCATACTCTTTTCACAATTTCTTAGTTCCTTCATTCGTTGAACACCCCAATGTTCTCTGAAAAAGGACTATGCTGGAGTCCAGTCTCCTATAGAAGAGGAAAATTGTATCTGAGACATTGTAAATTCTCAAACTAATGACTCTCTTCTCATTTCATAAGAGGTATATTCTTCCCTTTGAGTTTCTTTAATTTTTTTTTCTTGATTATTTTACAGCTGCAACATGGAAGCCTCATCAGAAATAGCTTTGTCAAAAATAATGTTATGAAAATCAAAATCTCCTTTTCATAGAATCATAGAATCATAGAATCATAGAATCATTAAGGTTGGAAAAGACCTCTAAGATCATCGAGTCCAACTGTCAACCCAACACCACCATGCCCACTAAACCATGTCCCTAAGCGCCTCATCTACCCATCTTTTAAATACCTCCAGGGATGGTGACTCGTCCTATCGCTAGTTACTTGGGAGAAGAGACCGACACCCACCTCGCTACAACCTCCTTTCAGGTAGTTGTAGAGAGCGATGAGGTCTCCCCTCAGCCTCCTTTTCTCCAGGCTAAACAACGCCAGTTCCCTCAGCCGCTCCTCATAAGACTTGTTCTCCAGACCCCTCACCAGCCTCGTTGCCCTTCTCTGGACACGCTCTAACAGCTCAACGTCCTTCTTGTAGTGAGTCTAACCCACTGTGGTTAGACTGATCCTAAAAAAAAGTCATCTTAAAACATCGACATACAGAAACTTGAAAATAAAAAATCAAAAAAGCATTTCTTTCCATTAATATATCATAATTCATTTGTGTTTCATTTGTGTCCCTCTTTTGTTTGATAAATATTCAATGTCATTCTTGTACTTTCCCTTTAAAACAATAACATTGACAACAAAATTATGTCAGTTGTGTACTCCCAGTCTAGCCTCCTTCATCCCTAATCCTTTCTGCCCACAAAATCACATTAATTCATAAAAATAATTTCTGAGAACTAAGACCTAAAAAGTAATCCATTGGAAGTTTGACTATAATTCAATCTAGAAGTTTTCATAAATTCCACATACTACTTTTGTCCAAAATGCTACTCCCCAAAACCAAATTATATGTGAGAAGCAATAATGCTTCTCTTCTCCTGAGCATTCCTTCCCCATAAAAATCAGTGGCAAACTCACACTCACTTCAGTTCAGAGGACCATATGAGCATGCAATGGAACGAAGTTATGGAGTCCTATATTATCCAAAGACCACTTAGACTATCATTGAAAAGCATTACTCTTCAGTTGCTTTTCCTCAAATCAATGCAGAGAAAAATGTGTCCATATAAGCACGGAGTCTTAAGTTTGAAAGGTATAGACCATTAAGTCCTCTCATGCTTCCAGAAATCATCCCTCAGAACTAAGACACTGCTCACTTACCCTGTAAACAAATGACTTAAGGCTGCAGACCTGCTGGCCAGCAGCCCATGAAAAATCCTTAAAGATATCTTTAACAGGAAAGAAATAACATTTTCCTGTTAAGGATGTTATATGAATTTTGATGTGACGATATAAGAGAGAATACAGCTTCTTTCCTGGATTGTTGCTGTTATTGTTTTGAGTTACATAATTATAGTATGCACAAGTCTAAACTGGATACTTTTAGAACTGCTAAATACTCAACAAAAGCAAATAATTACTGATATAAACTTCAGTACAGAAATAAAATATTCTAGTGAATATATACAAAAGTGAACACAGTAATAATGTCAGGATTATTTATTGTCGTAAAATTATAGAATATATTTGATGATTTTGATAAGTTTTTTTGATAAGGTGGATCCTACAGTGAAATCCTGCTTTCAGTTTACAATTACAGACATGTAATTATATCTGACACTGCACTCATTTGTTGGTTTTTTTTTCAGGTGTACCAAACAAAATCTCAACAAGAATAAATTATAGAAATTAACACACCTTTGTTACTCATTCTGTTGGAAATTGCTCAACACTTGGTAGCTGTCAAAAGACAAGGCAAACGAAGATTGTATTAATAAAACCACTGAAAACAAACCAGAAATTATTCATCATGACAGTTGCATAAATATGTGCTCAAGGATGTAATTTACTTTGCTTAACTTTTGCCACAAAAAGAAAAAAATTTCAAAATAAATACAATAAGTCATCTCATCCAAAAATGCCCAAGTGATACAATTTTAGAGATGCCACTGTGTCTCCATGGATTAAAGAGCCCAGGTGATGAGCTGTGACTAAACACCTGACTTGTAAACAAGTATGCCATCTTCCCTAGGAAAGATTAATTCTACCCCTTGAAAACTGCACATGGTTTTAACATTCCTATCTTAGAAGGGATATAGAAAAACTAGAAAATGACCAAGAACAGAGATTCAAAAAATATTTCCTTATAGAAAAAACTGAATAGATTAGGTCTCCTTATTGGAAAAGAGACAATTGAGACAGGACATCACTGTCTCATGTGTGGGTAAGAAAGAAGAATGGGGTATGATTATTCACTGTTTCCCATGCCACAGAAACCTGGCCATAACCAGTGAAGTTATCTGACAACAGGCTCAACTTAGACAAAAGAATGTCACAAAATGTTTTGTTGAATTGAAAAAGGGATTAGTTTGGTACATGGGGAAAAGTCCATCAGCAGCTATTAAAAATGAGTCTTCTGCCTAACCTGCAGCTCAGAAGTTCTTAATCCTCATGATTGTCAGAAACTGATAGGGTATAAAAGGAAAATTGCTTTATAATATTTTCCATTTTCTCTTAATCTTTCTATAAGATTTTTCTGGTTACTACTGCTACAGACTAGCTATCAGGCTAGAAAAACCTGTGGTCTGACCCTGCACATCTGCTCCAAAGCTCTCAGACTGCAGAACTGCATTGCTTTTCTGCACAGAGAAAGACAGAAGGTTGCCTACTGGTATCAAACATAAAATTTTTACATACATAATAAGTAAGGATTGTATTATTCATGTTAACTGATTTTATTTGTGTTTACACTACAGCATTATCATTATTTATCCTGTAATTTTGGTTTCCAACTTTGGATATTTAAATTTCAGTATCATTCCTATTGCAGAATATTTCATGTTATTTGCAGTTCAGACTTATTGGACTTAACTTTACTCCCATTTTATTCCCCCAAATATGACACAAATCAGTGTAGGAAGTTTGGTGTTGAAAAGCAGAATCTTACTTCTGAATTTCTAAGCAGCTGGGGAATTTACATAAGATGGAAAATTGTCCTCTTCAGTTTTCTGAAGTCTCTACGCCTCTCTACCCCTGGCGTAGAGACTTGATTCATTCTACCCATGTCACCTGAAATTCCACATGCTGAACAAGTACGAAATATTCAAGAGATCATGGTATGTGTCCAAGGGGACAGTTCCATTTTTAGTTCTACTATACTTTGGTTTTGTTGATTGATAAAGACCAAGAAAAAATTTACTGCAGTACTGCCTGCAGCCTTTGTGCCTTCCTCTGGGGTTTTGTGAGGGGCTTTGGGGCTGGGGGAAGAGGAAGGATTTGAGTATGCTTCATTTGGATTTTGGGTTGGGGGGGGGGGTTGAAAGAAATGGACTATGTCTAAGAGGTTAGAAAAGCAGCAGTTTTTAAAATCAAACTGCTTGTTTTCTTCAAGCCTTTTTCCTTAGAGAGAGAGAGAGAGAGAAAGAGAGAAAGAGAGAAAGAGAGGAAGAAAGAAAGAAAGAAAGAAAGAAAGAAAGACAAAGAATTACACTGGCTTTTCATTTTATTTCACTTTTTACTAACATAATCCTGAGGCAAATACTCAGAGAATATTCCTTTCCTCACAGAAAAACAACACTTGTGTCTGAATCAGCTCAGAAGTTGTAGTGACTCCCTGATGATTTTTTAATAGAGAAGGGAGCTGAAATCACTCCTCAAGAATAAAAAAAACATAATAGGATAAGCATTTACTTTCCAAAAAAAAAAACAAGTAGGTGGCTTGCAGGACTTTGGCTGCGTTGTCCTCTATAAAATATCCTAAAGCTCAAGTGGCACCAAATCTCATCATAGATCAGCATTACACCAAAATTGTATACGCTCAAGTCTTTCAAGTTTTTCTGAACTTACCCTGCTGCCTTTGAAATCCAAAGCTGATCTTCTACTAGCTTCAGCTGGAGCAGGCTCTTCTGATTTGAACCTATCCTAGCTCAAGTTTGGAATATTTCATTTTGCAGCAGGTGCCAATGAGGAACAAAAAGCCAGAGTCTGCTTGTCCAAAGGTAAAGCAGTGCCTGGAGGAGGCTCAGCACACACGGAGCAGTTCTGTCTGGGCAGCTATCCACATTTTACTATCCGTAGTTAGAAGAGCTGCACATGCAATCATAAGCATAATTTCTTCAATGTTTTTATTTTTACTTGTCAACTGCTATTTTATTTTATTTCTGTATTTGTCCCTCAGCTTCTTTCAGGTAGATAATTCTAAATGTTAGTACTAGAAATGTTTTTGCTGGTATCGTACTGGGGAAATATATAACCGTTACAGGTGTTCTGTTCAGGTTCATTCAGATGCTGTCCCTGTACGAACAGTCTATTGCCAGCAGGCATTCTCCTTCATCTTATACCAGGGTTGCACATTAGATGAAACATTATTCATGGCATTTGTTTTACTATTGGATTGTGTTTTGTATTCATGTCAAAGGGACACCTGAGAATAGTAGGCTTTACCAGTAATGTTCAGAAAACAGCTATTGTCTTCATTTCATATTTGTACCTGAATACAAACCAGATTTAAAAAAAATAAACAAAATATGGGCAAGAAGGCACACTGCATGATGCATGTAAAGCTGTACTGGACAAAGTCTTAGAAAATACAGCATAGTGTACCCTGGGGAACGTTTCAGTGCTGGCAGAGGAATGGCCTAGAAAATTTATTAGATTTTATCCAGCCCTAGCACCTATGACTCAGAAAGGCTTATTGCTCTTTAAAACTTACTGCCTGGCTAAGGAACTAGTCCTGGCAGTGCATATACTGTATTGTTACCAAGCCAGTTCTTGATGATGCTTTCTACCGCCGATGAGCACAGACCAGGGCTGTGAGGGGCTCCCACAGACCACCCTTGGCAAAATGGCCTGGATAGCAACAGCTGTTAATGTATTAACATTATATATTATCATGTATAGGAATGTTAGAATGGGACACCCAAAATGTTCTGGATGGCATTTGCCCCAAATCGATAATGCTGAAGAGGGAGATGATGACGATCATCAAATGGATTAAGCAGTTACCAGGAGATTACCAAGAGAATTTGAAATGAACAGGCTTGAAAAGCGGCATGAAAGTGTGAAGATCTGTAACGGGGCAGAGACCCCGGGGGGAAACGGGGTGGGCAGGCGGGTGGGTGCTGCCTGCTCCGCGCGGGCCGGG
>NW_008824659.1:1277029-1289807 GCF_000699105.1 Pygoscelis adeliae
CGTGTGATGACTCTGTGTGTGTGTGGGGGGGGATATACAAGTGTCTGTACTAGAACCGTTCAGGGTTAGTTATAAAAGCACGTTTAAAAATTTGTACATGCCTATTAATATTTGTGATTCATATTTTGGGTCTATCTGTTATATTACTGATACTGACCCTGAATTTCACTGATTGCCGGTTATTTGTGTGTCGTTTATGTATTAATAAAGCACTTTGATCTTGGTTTGTTTTAAACTACATAAACGGAATATTGTTTCCCTGCAGGAAGGACCATAAAGAGAAGCATGTGATATTTCCCTGAAACGCTGGGCCTGTGTTGATTGTTAGATTAAATAAGGCCTTTTCAACATGCCAGACGTTGGCTGGGTTTGACTCTGTCCAGTTGCTTTGAAATTATTGCAGAAGTTGGAGGTTTACTTCAGCAGAATCTGACAAATGCACTATGTTCTTCTATGGATAATATTAAAATTAAGCACTTTCACAGAGCAAAATCTGTCGGCAGCTTGCTGTCTAGTTCCATGCTCAGACGTTATTTACTTGGCCCAATTAAGAAGACAGCTTGGCCTCAATAAATACCATGGTCTGAAGTATTACCCTTCTAATATGCTTGTTAAACCACTGGTTTTTCTAATTTATACTTTCATTTTGCAGTCATTTTCAAATAATATTGGCTGATGCTTTAATGAATCTCTTTCCTTGCTGGCTATACAAAACATTAATTTAAATATACATCAGTTCTACAGCATCTTCACCATGGTTGTGTTCTTATTGCAATTTAATGTCACAGGCTGTTAACCAAAATAGCTGATGCCAAAATAATGCTAGTATCTAGTCCAAAAGTTCCAACCAAAACCATTACTGTATCTTATGCTTATTCTCCAATTAACCAGAGCCTCTTCTGCTTAGAAATCAGTACCATAAACTATACATCAGTGGTGTACTTATGCTAAGTACCAAAGGCTAAATTTTTTCTGCGTAAATTTCTGCAAAGCTAAATACTCAGTAGGGTTAATAGAACTCATCCTTTTCCCTGTTCTCTCATTCTAGTGATAAGGATATCATTGGCTCCTCTCCAAAACAACCTTTTTTCAGTAGAAAGTTGTAGGTATTCAGTATATAAGCCTGCATTAAGCTATTTAAATTACAAATTCAGATCATCTAACTAGCAAGAATTTATTTAGCATCTCACAGTATAACAATGTACGTGTGGGTGCAATCTAGACCTCTGCTTTGGACCAGGTATGTGCACACCCACTGGCCACAATAAACCTCTTATCCGGTTTGTTTTTATTCACTTCCAGTGAAGGGCATTCTGGGTTTTTTTTTTCATATTCAGTTCCATACTTTAAAACTTCTCTCAATATTTAGCCTGCCTAACTTTTGCAGAAACATATGTTGTTCTCTTCCAGTATCCATTTTATAACATCTCTTTCACATGGAAGAGTTAACATCTCTCCTCAGTCTTCCTTTTTAAGGAAGAACAAACCAATTCTTTCAACTCATCTTGAAATTTCTTATCATACTTGTTGCTATCTTCAGGGTTTTTTCCAAGTTATCTTTACCTTTCTCCAAGTGTGTTTCTCAAAAAATATACATAAGACTTTTATAAATCTTTATCAGTCCAGAACCATATATATCTTGAATATCCGACTCTTGCTAAGACATCCTAGAATGTTCCCTTTCATTTTTGCAAGAATATCACATTTTTGGGTCAGACTGCAACATCCAGATCCAGTTTTGCAATACCGTTGTTTAGTCAGTTTGTCTCAATTTTCTAATTCAGCTTCTCTTAATACATAATTTTTCACCTCTTTGTCTTGAATTTCAGCTTGTTTCTTTCAAATCATCCCTTCAGTTTCTTAAGAGTATCTTGAATTCTCATCCCTCTCCCCAAAACAGCTATTCTAGGTTTGACTTACCAGTAAAATGCGTTATATTCTTTACTCTATCACTTGATCTATTAATGAAAATATCAAATAGATTCAGACCCAGAACAGACTTCTGCAAGGTTTCACCTGAAATGTCTTTGGAGTGGGCAGTAAATAAGTGACACTTACTCCAGAAGCAGAGTTTTCCACCAAGATGTGTGTTCATCTGTCAAAGTTTTCACGCAGAACATACTTGTCCAATTAGTTTATGAAAATGTCACCTGGAACTGTGTTGCAAACTTTGCTAAAAGTCAGGTTGTATCATATTTAGTGCTTCATCTGTCAAGCCAGTTAATCTATGAAGGCAATGTATTTAATGCCCTTTCTCCACATTATTCCTCCAATGCTCTGTTAATCTGTAGTCTCCATTCTTTCTGCTATAACTTGTCCAAGATACGCAGAGAGCACCTCAGGATTCATTGGGGTACTAAGGGAAGCAGAAGAACTAAACAGGATGATCTAGAGCACACCTTTGTATGTGCTCTGTTCAAGGGCGGTCTGAAATAGGTGCATACCAGTCATCTTTGATTCACTGCTGTCCAGTCTGTGTCCTAATCACTAAGCCAAAGACTCTCACTCTTATAGACTCTTTCTGGACCTATTAGTACTTCGATTCTGCTTTGAATGTGGACAGACTTCAAAGAAGGGGTGAGTAACAAAGTAGTCTAATATTGAAGTGGAGTAGCGAGAGAATGATATATGCTTGGAGGTCAATATTATGGGTTTTAATCCCTCCAGGCAGAGGCAGAACTTAAATTCAGGGCCTTTTTTTCCTGGCTTGTGCTTTAATTGTTAAGTTACTTCTAAAAGTGAGCTGGCAGCTCTTTGGTCTACATTTAGAAGGAAGGCAGCAGTAGCAATCTGATCTAAGAAAACCAACTGAATTGAGCCTTTCGGGTAATAAAGGTGGATGAACTCACAAATCCTGAATCCCCACAGTGACTGATACTGAGCTGTTCAGCACCATTAAAATTGGCACATTTCTGTGAAAAACTGAAGGCAGATTGTTAGAAGCCTATGGAACTAATGTGAAAAAAAAACCAACACATAGCACTTTAAGCAATACTGCCTTTGGAAGGTAGCTGAGATGAAATTTTTTTGGAAGATAGTACTGAATTTTGCTTATTTCTGTTTAAGAGCTCCTTTAGCACCTGAAACCCTTTACTGAGTCCAGCCTGAAGTTATGGAGGCTAATATATAAAGCAAAAATATAAAAGATCTTAAGGGGTCTCTCATTGAACCGAACGGAAAGGGCAGTTAGTTATTACATGTGAAACTCCTGCCATTGAGCCCAGGCCTGGCAGTCCAGCAAGATCAAGAGGAACCTCTCAGAAATGGATGGTGAGTTTGCGCCGTCCATTAACACCTCTTAAAATCAATGACAGAACTCTTAAGAAGCAGCAGATTCAAGGCATGATCTAAGCTTGTGCTATTTCTCTTGAAATATTTTTATTTGTAAATCATTTTAAGATTTGATTCATGCTGAAAAGCTGGATAATTATTTATTGCATGAAGTTCATAATCATCTATATCTACCCTGCTTCAGCAATTACATTAATCAGAGAATAACTGTTGTGTAGCGGCTCAAATGACTTCGTAAATTGCATAAGCAGGAGTTTACTTTTTCTTTTCTCACCTAAATGCTGGATAACAATTACTGTTTAGTACATGAACAGGGCTATACAGCAGGTAACACAACCTTAAACACTTCGAGAACCGCTTCTAATCAGCTTTTCCTTAATTTTGCCTGCTTGCCTGCTATGTGGAAAACTCTAGTATATTTGCTGATTTGCAAAATCACAACCTAACTCTTAAATGGAGAGAATGGTCACAATCAAGGGCACAAATTTTAAAGATATGGAAAATGAAAGCAACTACAACACACTTGACTGATTGCAATCATTAGATTAGATCATTATAATAAATATATTGTTAATTACATGTTCTCAAATTACCAAAACACACTTTCTCTACTCCTGGTGCTTCACAGTACTGTGACGTTGAGATATCCTAACTGCATAAACATTTTAAATATTAAAGTTATCCTTGTGGTTCCCCACTGCATTGCGCCTGGCACACTGATGATATCCTCATAGCCAGAAAAGCAGGAACCTAACCTGGGAAGGCAGAACTCAAAATGTGGAGCCATTGCAACAAACAGGTGATATTGTTCATAATTTGAAGGTAAGCATAACCAGCTTTCATCAAATATTCTCTAAAATGTACAGGTTTACCTGTTCTTTAAAACAGAAACAGCTGATTAGTCAGTGTTATTCTACATCATTAAAACAGCAATGCCTACTGGTAAATCTTTCCCTTAAATTGTAGTTATATGATGATATTACTATTCTTTAGATGCCCATCACAGCAAAAGCTGCAATACTGTGTGGAACTTTTCAAATACCTTAAACTCACAGTAAGTAATCAAGCTTGCAAAGTGCTGGTCTAATCTTGCTAGTCTTCATTTGTGTGCAATGCCAGGATAGTTTGGAAATGCTGTTTCCCATCTCTTCCAGGGTTTTGGAGAATGTTCTTTGCAGCCATGGATAGAATTCTGCTGACTTGAGACATCTGACAGGGAAAAAATGGATTTCAAATGGTGCCCCCATCAAATATTTAGTAGAACCATAGTACAATTTCTCGTGCAGTTACATATTGACTAAACTTGTTCAAATCATCTGTTAAAACACTGTAGACTAACTATACCCTTTGTTCGTCTCTGCTCACTTTTCCAATCAGCCAGTAAAAGCACAACAACATGAGGAATGAGTCAGATTGTCTTCTTACAGTACCAATTTCTGGTACTAGAATTAATCACCAGGTTCAAGGGCCCAACTCCCATAGGTACGCCACAGCACACAAACTAGGCATTTAGGGTCCCTTCATTGACAGTAATGACCTAGGTGCTTCTGGAAAGGTAGGCAGAAAGTTTGCCTTTTTAACACTTCAATACTTCTCTGCAGCTTAGACATTCAATGCATCCCGTAACAGTAATCAAACAATGATCAAATCTACATATCCATATCTGAGTTAGTCACAGAAGTTGCTTTTACAATTAAAGAAGTGAAAATTACACTAGTGGGTGTGACTCATCCATGATGAGTCGCTCTCTAAAAGTGCCTTTTTCTTTTCCACTGCCTGCAAAGTAGTTTGGGAAAATGCATTTAGATGCAATCATCTGAACTTAGGTTCATCAAAAGTTAGTTGAGATGAAACACACACCGCATGTGTCCTTCTCCTCCAGCTGAGAGCCCTGTTCTGTGGATCGACGACTCAATGGGCAAGGCCTTTTATTTTTTAAGAGATATGGACCAACAACACTTTGTAGCCTCATGAATAGCATGCTTTGCCTTGGCCGTTCTATCTTGGGCAGGAGCTGTAGCCACCAGGCTATAGGCTTTAGCAGACATGCCTTTTCTCTTCCTGCTGAAAAAAAAGTCAGGAGTGCAAGAAATGTAGATGTAAAGGGAAGCATGATTTAGCATACTGATTAGTACACTAAGAGCAAAGAGCAAGAAATATGAATTTAATCTGCTGATTAGGTATTCATCGGGGAGAAATCTTGGATTCTGGTCCCTCCTCCCTTGATTATTTATATTTTAATACTATTTTCTAAATGAAAACATTTAAACAGTTCAGGAAGCAACATCTAGCCAATGTCTATAACTTGTTGTATAGGTCTCAGCTCACTTCCACACAGCTTGTAGCTCAGCTAAATGAGTTCCACTGTTCATAGCAGTGATTTTCACTATAATTATGCTAAGGTTTTATAGTAATCATACTGCAGCAACACAAACTTCTAAAAACACCCTTGTGATTTTTTACAACTTCAGCCAGATTTTTTCAAGGCATTGAGTATTTATTGTCTCTTCAAAATATATTGAGATTCATTTAACATAGCCAATTATGAGCTGCCTGAGGGGCTTACATAAACGCTTCATCGACCCTTCTGAAGTTAGTCCCATTAAACATGAATGAGTCCAAGCTGGACTTGTTATGTTGCTAGTTTCTGAACTTTCCCAGTGGGCACTTAAAAAAACATGCAGCTATTATACATTAAGAAGTGTCTTTCTTTGTGTGGGTCTGTTTCTTTTTTTTCCTTTTTTTTCTTTTTTTTTTTCTTTTTTTTTTTAAGATAGGATGAAAACAAACAAAGCACAGAGCCCAGACAGAACTTACTGAAATCTCTGGCTTATTTTGCATTTTCTATTCCAATGTGTAAAAGAACTGTTCAAGGAAAAAACACAAAAGGAGTCAAAGTGTCTTTGGTAGCCACTAGAAGTGCAATACAAATAAAGAATGCCAGCAACAAGCAATCCTCTGAGAGTTTGAAAAGTGTCTTGAAGCAAAGGAAACAATGTTCCAGCTCAACTTCCCATTAAAAAATGTCTGTTGCAATTTGAGCATTAGTCAGCTACATCCACAAATCTCATGTGATTTCCTCCACTTAGCAGCATGAAAAACAGCAAGTAGGATTCCAGTACATTACAGCACTTGAGCATATACACTTATATCTAACTCTAGACAACAGACTAATGCAAAAAATGAAATTAAACCTCTGCTTAAGAGCTTTCATGAATCAAAAGATGAACTCTAAGTAAAACCTCACTCTTAAGGAATATTTACACAAAGTACAATCTTCACTGTACTACAGAAAGAACAAGAATTTAATGTTCCTCCTCTATCTGTTGTATTTTACTATAAGCCATGAGGATTTTACCCACTGTTATTTTACTACATTAATAAATGACAACTGGCATCAACTATCTAGTGTTTTTCTAGTGAGATTTTATAGCACTAGACAATGAATGTAAAAGCCACTTGGAAAATGAAAAGCCAATCCCTCTATCAGGGAAAATGTTGCAAAACAAAGAAGAAAAATGTTAGCTATTGGTTTTTCATTCTCACTGCTTTTGCCATTTTATTAGAGGTTTAAATATAAGTGTTATTTTTCTGAAAAAATCCTTAGATTCCCATGATATATATACTTCTCCTTAAAATTATTTTATTTTGAATGCCTATTTAGTATTTATTAAGCCAAAAGCCTTCAAGTGGAATGTTTTAACAAAAGGACTAATTCTACTGTGAATCGGTAGCTGGAAATTGCAGAGCATTTCATGATATTGCACCTATATAAGAGAAAAGAAAAGGTATCACAAATTATTTATTTTTGTTCTCAATGTTGTAGCTGCCACATTTTTCATCTCTCTCTCATGATCCAACAAGCTGTCTCAAAAAATCCTAATAGACTTTGGCAATGAGCCATTTTTCATACATGCTTAATTGAAGATCTTGGCCTAATCATTTGCTATGCCATACATATACATTTTAAGTAAAGTGTAAGTAACTGGGACTGTTATTAACTACAGAACAAATGCAAATGGATTACATAATGTATTTCTGTAATGTATGTATTTTAAGCCAATAAAATGACCTTTGAAAATTACTGAGATGTGTGAAAATGCCATTTACTGTAATAGGAATCAGCAAAAGAAGGTGAACTGTAGGTGAGGCTTAACACTTCTTAAATTTTCAAAATCTAGGCAACATTCAAAGACTGTGCTGTGAATATTTAATCACCTTTAGGAAACACATGCAGTACACATGCATCATGCAAAAGTGTCAAGCTTTGTTGCCTTCACATTTAAACCAGCATGGGTGTCCATTTTAACACATTCTTATTAATACTACATTCATTTCTAATCAGAAACAGAAGTAAATGCATGGTATTAGAAGAGATTTGTGAAATTATAATATATTAACATTACCTGGATACAAGCAGAGCTTTTGACAAGATATAACATTTAAAAAGTAGAAAGTCACTGACTTGAATACCTTATAGTTTAAAGAACAATGCAAAAGGCAGTGACATATTTGGAGACTTTGAGGCCATTTTGTGATAGAGGTTCCACTAAACTGTAAAATTAAAATTCAACTTTCACTTAAAGTATAGATTCAAGATGTTGGAAAAGATAACATGCCTTCTTGTCAAACCTTCCACTTCCTTTGAGAACCTGATGAATTTTCTGAGGGTGAAGTTTTACAGCTGAGGTTTTTTACAAGTGAAGTTGTTAATTGGGTCATTGATGAAATTTATTACCCAAGTAATTTTTTATTTCAACAAATGATTACAAGAATAAAATAAAAGGGATTTTCCCAATCTCACTTAGAACTAATGATGAAATCCTCTACAGTAAGTATTAGTTAAGATTGCTATTGTTTTTTTTAAAATTGTTATAACTGTATAGCTCACTAGAAGAAAGACAAGGCCAATGGCTCAAATGTACTAACTAGTACTAATGTGAAAATATTCAGCCAGTCATGTCCAGAACTTGACAGGCAGTTGGAAGCTAAGATGCATAGGAGGCAGGATCAAAATAAAAGTCCATAAATCACAGAGATACCATGATTCGAGGACTGGCCTTTCACGCAACCTTGGTCTCACTACCACAACCCTTTATACAAAGGTATTCACTGCAAGTGGGCAGTTTCAAAAGTAAGCTTTGGCTGGTATCCGACAGTGGTCATTGTGAAGCCTCAATGCTGCAGATGTTTTGCATTGGTCCAGAGTAGCAGCAAATCATATTTTGAGTTAAAATGAAATGTTTTCAAGTTTGTGTTATGTGTGTCCTTATTAGAAACACTGCATGTATGCATCCCCTGCAAGTTTATTTTTTACGTACTGGGGGGTTTTTTAGTAATTAATAAAAATAAGGGATTACACTTAGAAAAATTACTTTTAAATGAAGTTAAAATTGAAAGGATAGAGCAGAAATTGTGGAGTGAAAACATTAAAGAAATATTACATCATATCCAAAGTGAGCATCTCCAAAGTCACCAGTTAGGATCTTAAGAATCTAGCTTAACGAAATCTAAACTTTTCTCATTTACAGAAGGTAAATGAGCAGAAACGCACAGAAAAGAGCATTGAAGACAACCAGACTTATGTTTGTTTGCCTTGTCATTACGTGATGACAGTAAGAATTGACAAGAAAAACTAAACAATTTTTAAAAATCAAATTCACCAGAGGACTACCAATAGTAGTGTTTTTAACTATAGCAAGAGGACTCTATGCAGTCTCTGCAGTGAAAAGTCAAGATTTATTCCTACTTATGGCTGCCTTAGAAATCAACCATGCTCTGAATTTCACTTAAGGCCAAAAGGGAGCATTTTGATCATCTGCTTTACCTTCTAGGGAGCTGCATTGACATTTTTCATTATTTTAATATGCTTTCATATGTTTGTGTGCCGAGTGCCTTCAAATCACAATGAAATTGTCAATGGAAGTTTCAGTTTCACAGATTTTAATGCTAGAAAGGACCATTTTAATCATTTTGTCTGACTCCCTGCATAACACAGGACGTTATTTTTACCGAGTGATTCCCAAATCAAGCACATGACTTCTGGTTGAGCTAGATAATATCTTAAAATACTTCAGGTTTTATTTCAAGTGCTAAAGATTCCACCATTATTCTGAGGAAAATGTCCTTATTTTTAGCCCCTGTCACACATCCTTTCTAATTGCAGCTTGTTTTCAGTTTTCAGCCATTATGTTACATTACGTTACGTTACGTTACGTTACTTTATGTTATGTTATGTTATGTTATGTTATGTTATGTTATGTTATGTTATAGGGTTTTTTATTTACTTAAGAGCCCTGAGGAAAGGTTGAGATGGTTTATTTTTTAATATTTTAATAAGCATTTATCTATCAGGATTCAGTCTCTTCTTAATCTTCTTACTGCTAGCATTCTTCATGCTAAACTTTTTTGATAACAAATTTTTATTCTCTCCATCAGTGCCACTTTCTTGCCCTTGAAAACACTTTCAGATGTTTTTCTTTTAAAATTATTTTGGATCATATTAACATCTCGCTCTAAAAAAGTACATCCAGAAAAGAGGCAAAAAGTCCTTTTAATCTAATAATGTAATATTTGTAATGAAAGAACTTGTGTGACAATACTTGACTTTGCTGGGATTCTCTGCACATACTCACATTTCACACACATGCCTAAAATTATTGATACTTAGTTCAATATACATGAAAGAACAGTCTGGTTCAACAGTTTTTCAGAGCAAATGAAGTCAACAGAATGACCCTAGAATGACAACAGAAGAACAAAAGGTATTAGCAAGCTGTAGAGTGGGGTCTTTAACCTTTTAAACAGTATGATGTTATTAATAATAGCATTGTTGTCATTCAAAAACAAAGAAAAAAGCCCAATGTAGAACACTGGTTCAAAGTCAGGATGAAACAAGCAGATGACAGAGACACTAATTTGATCAGTAGGTCTACAACACTATATACACTTCAATCCAAAAGCAGTTTTGTACTGGAAAGTTTTGTTGCAATATCTATGATAACTTTGGAAATTATTTTTTGTCATCACAACTATGTTATAAAAAACTGTACTGCAGTACCATATTGCCCACTAATATAAGCCTTTATATATATATATATATATATAACTGCATTTAAGTTTGGAGATCTTTTCTGTTTTAGAAAGGGTAAAACAGGCAAATCCTTGCTGTGACAGACTAAGCCTAAGAGACACTGCAAAAATAACACAGTAGGCTTGTGAGTATAGTCCCATGGCCACAACAGCATGAGAGAGAGAAAGAAAAATTATACAAAGAAATACAGATTACAGAAATGCCAAAATAATACATATTGTAAATGTTACATATTGTAAATTCTTGAGCTACATGGAAATGTGAGGCTCTTCTTTGAAAGCAAAACTGTGTGTAAAAACAGAAACAAGAGAACTAGCGAATTAAACTCCTTAATCAATGGAGCTGTAAAGAGTTATTAATTAATGTAGTGTTTGGACATGGCATGATAGATATTTAAAGTAGTGGTTGGGATGGTGTGAGCAACAGACCTTGTATTGACCTTCTGAACAAAGGCAATCTCACTGGTATTCAAAATGTCTTATTACTATCAGAGTAAATCTGGACTTCAAAGTTTAAATCTAAAAAGAAATAAATGGTTCATATCTCAAAATCGCTAGAAACAATGCAGAGTAGCAACCACAGGACAATAAAAAAGACCACATAACAATAACACAGCGTAGTGCCCCATGGTCAAATATAAATAAATGTTGAATGTTCTTTAAACCAATAAAGACCCAAAACTGATGTCCACCCTATTATCAGAGTCACAAATAAGGTAACTAACAACACGAATGCTAACTTACTCATTAACTTTTTTTATAGTATGGACACTGACAGATTAGCCTGATGACTTCTGGAGCTGATCTGCACACCAGAGTACTAACGCCGATTTAGAGGGCTTTCTCAGTGTTGCAAATGCTAGAAGGAAAACAAAACCTGAACCTTACTTAAAGCAATGTCCCAAAAAAAAGAAGGAAGGGCAGCTCAGTGGAAGGGGATGAGACTTCACATTTTGATTGCCACTGCTAGGATTGTCTCTCTTTCTTTTCCAGTCATATTCTCCCATAAATATGCATATGTGCTATAGGACAGGCATTGAACCAGTGCTGCCTTTTTCATTCTGTGCAGGTGAGACCTGTGCTTCCAGCCGCCTGCTTGCTCCAACAGGAGGGACTTGGACTCTTCTCTCTGCCACCCCTCAAAACACCCTGTAATTTTGGTGTGGTTAGGGTGGGGTCAAGCCTCCTCAAGAGGAGGAGGACCGTGAACATAGGCTTTTGGGATACTTTTGGCATCATTGTGTGCTGGAAAAAGAGGTTACTTTTCTCCATTAGGCATCTAACCACAGCTAGTCAGCCTGAGTCCCACATGAAGTGTCCTTTGTTTTTCCTCTCAAATTCCCCATACAGACAACAGAGAGAAATGAGGTATAGCTTGGGTTCCCATGGTGGTTTCCAGATGTCTTCAGAGGTTCCTTCTTCTTTCCATTGTCTGCAACAGAATATGTTAGGTCTACTGGGGCCATAGGTGTGAGCATAGTACAATTATTTAATTGCAAATAGTATCCGGATGGATTTTGATGACAATTGCCAGTCTTTTGAGAAGATAAATACTAAATGCTAAAAAAAGCAAAGTAAGTGATTAAACAGCCTGTTTGTGTGTTTGAGCATAATGGCACTGAGAGAGTGAAACACCGTGCCCTGTGATTAGGGCACATAATGCCATACCACTTTTTTTTCCCAGAGACCAGAGTGACTGTTGGATAAGACTGAAGCTATTTTTCAAACAAATTGTGATTGCTTGTGTTACTGTGGAAATGCCATTATATAGTAAAGTTAACAAAAAATACTTGCACTGAATAAAAAACCCACTAAAGAAGTAGTTTTGTTAGTAAAGGCTAAGCAGTCTTCTCACTGGCAACTGAGGAGATTATCAGCTCAGTGTGTGCATGTCTATCTTGTCAAGCTGTTGGGCAATAATTCTGGGATATTTCAGTATATTGAGCTAGCTGCATTCTCTGTGCATTCTAGGGAAATAATCTACTCATTTCAGATAATAGGAGAGTTTTTAAAAAACGAGTTTGTCTGCAGAAATAGGAGGGGTTTATTTCTCCAATTATGAAATATTATAGTTATACTTTGCATTAGAAAGGGGGATTTTATTCCCAATGAGCTTGACAGGATTCTTCTGTTTGCAGATTCCCTGGTCTATTTGCAATACTCATTATCATTTTTTCTTATTATTGAATATATGTTTTACAATGTTTTGCACACACAAGACTGTGCTGGTTTTGGCTGGGGTAGAGTTGATTTTCTTCATCGTAGACTGTATGGGGCTATGTTTTGAATTTGTGCTGGGAACAGTGTTGATAACACAGGGATGTTTTAGTTACTGCTGAGCAGTGCTTACACACATTCAAGGCCTTTTCTGCTTCTCACCCCACCCCACCAGCCA
>NW_008824659.1:1290343-1302338 GCF_000699105.1 Pygoscelis adeliae
TGATGGAGCCCTGCTTTCCTGGAGATGGCTGAACACCTGCCTGCCCATGGGAAGGAGTGAATGAATTCCTTGTTTTGCTTTGCTTGTGTGTGTGGTTTTTGCTTTACCTATTAAACTGTCTTTATCTCAACCCACGAGTTTTCTCACTTTTACTCTTCTGATTCTCTCCCCCGTCCCACCAGGGAGAAGTGAGCACGCGGCTGTGTGGTGCTTTGTTGCTGGCCAGGGTTAAATCATGATAAAGTCAAAGAAGGGTAATTATTTATTAACCAATGTATTCTAAATAGTTTCATTTATGCTATGACACAGAACATTTGCAATCTAACAATTGTTATGCCTTGTTGTAAGGTGTAACCATAATTTGTCCTGTGTTTAAAATATTGTTTTCATCCTTAATAAATGCAAAATTAGAAATAAAAATAATATTAGAAAAATTAGCCTATCCTTTCAGGGAAGCGAATCAAATTTCCTCTAACGAAAGCAGTTATTATATCAACTATTGCCTTGCACCTGCCATTTATCTGTGTGCAGCTTAACTGGCAATGCAACTTGTACTTTCTTTGCAAAGCCTATACTTGTAACAGGTGTGTAGTGATTTGGAAAATATACAATATTATGGATACATACATCGCAATGGGCATGGACAACATGGTCACTGGGAAAATCTCCTGGTTGATGGGGACTTCCTTTTCTGAACTGCCTTGACTTTTATCTAATAAGTTTCTTATTAACCTCCCACAAATTCTATGAACCTCAGTTTCTACAAGGTGTCTGAGAATGAGCTAAGATTTCATGGGGTTTTTTTGGGGGGGGTTGGTTTTATTTATTTTTATCCTTTTATTAACACATTTGCTCTCATGTTACACAGGGATCTGCATTCTTATCCAATGTATGTTAAAGAGATTGTGTTGTATGATCAAATACAGGGGATGATCACAGTTATGATAAAATTAATTAAAGACAATGTTAATACAGCTACTGGATTCCATGGTTGCTTTATTGTGAACTCGTCTTGTATAGTAAAAACAACAAAATCTAATTTAGTAACTGTAAGAAAGGCATTGTATCAACACTAAGATAAAAAAAGTCATGTATTACAATAAAAGCATTGCAAACACTTTTAAGTTTACCTGCCTATAAATATTCATTGTAAGCCATACAAAGCAATAAAAGCAAGTTACTAAATGATGAAAGAAGTAAGTGGACAGGAATATGTCTGTGCATACGGTTGATTAGAAACATTATCCATTAATGCATCTAAAAATAAAAGAACAAATACATAATATTTTTCTTCAAATGAAAACTTAAAACTGCTGTCCAGAATGCCCTTTCAAGTGTAATAAAGACATTTTCTCTTAAATATATGACACCGAACTGAAAGTTTTTTCCCTTTCCATAAAAGATAAAATTAAAGATGCATAACAACTTATAACCCTTATTGAATCATATCTGTTGTATGAGACACTGCTATGATATCTGGAGTGCTGGTAAAAACCAAAACTTTCTCTCCAGTTTGTTTACAAAGAAAGGTCCATGAAAATTATTCTTTTTCCTTATTTACTAATGACAGAAGAAGTTGTATGGTTTTTAATGCACAGCCCAGCTGTACAAAAAATAGATGCTATCCTTGTTAAATTAGAAGAAAATATATAATTGCATGAGACCATGACAGAATAGGTGCTCTGCTGCAAGTCAATGTCCATTTGGTTTTTCTAGTATATTTTTCACCTCTTTTTTAATGTTTTTGCTAGCACTGCAGGAAAGAACAATTCTTTATTTGCTATACTAGTTCCTCCTTATTTGGAAGCATAATTCATTTATATCACTCAGAAACATTACCTAGAGAGACTGTAGCAACCATCTTTCTGTAAATTAAAACACTTCAACTTCGTATTCACTAGAAGGAATAAAACTTTAAAACTGGGCCTTGAACTTTGATGACCAGAAGTGTACACTTCCAGATTAATAATTCCTATTTAAAGTGTCCACATCTGAGCACCATTAAGTAAATGGTAAAAGTCAGGGGGAGGAGGAAGTTTTAAAGGAATCTTAGAGCTTCTTCATCCAGAAAGTGGTTACTTTTCAAAAATATAAAGAATGATTTACTAATTTGAATATTAGAACATAAATTTTGAAATAAAAAAAAGTGGCTGATATTGGTCAAGGATAAATGGACTTGTATTCTTTTTTCCCTCTCATTCTATAAAGCATGTAGAACAGGAGACTTTGGGGATTTCAGACCTGATAAGCAGCATGGCTCATAAATCAACCTATTTTTCTTCGTTAACAAAAAATAATTGCCCAATTGCAAACATGTAGTTTACTATTTAACTAGCATAAATCCATATTACAAAGTCATTTTAAAAATAAAAGCTAAATATTTTGATTGTGTGATATCAGGTCTTGACTTTGCACATTAAAAATCAAAAAGCAAAAGAAAATTTAGTCACTTGCTAATCGAGTACCTCTCAGTAGTTCAACCTTTTCCCCAAAATTTTGCCCTGAAAAAAAATATCCAAATAACATGTTTTCAGTCAGCTCAGTTTGGGACTCCCCACCAAAATTCGGCAATTAACTGTTGTTGTGAGAATACCTATGTTGCAATTTAGCCATTAGCAATGACTGCCTTTGAGCAAAACATAAAAACAAACAAACAAACAAATAAATAAATAGCAGAATCTGGGTCATCTAAAGAAAACTGGATTTTTGTCCTTCATTCGCACTAATTGCCATGAGTAATCATCAGTCCAGTAATTCTCAGAGCAACACAGAGCACATGAGGGAGTTGGTCCTTGGAGTCTGGGCAGCAGGATACAGACTTTTCCCTGCTGCCTTAGAGATGCAACTTGAAAGACTGGGTCAGCTGCCTTGGGAAAAGGTCTCTTCCGCAGACACGGGATTCTTCACATATGGATTTCTTTATAGTTAATGGCGATAGGAAGGTACTTTTACTGTCTCATCTTAAAGGAGGTATGTAAAATGGGTCAGAGAGGTTGTATGTAAACTATCTATTTCCCCCTATCAATTACAAAGTGAATCTGACCAGCTGACTCAGATGTAGATGTCTACCTTATAGATATCTAAAGCTATGTGAGATGTATTTCACCAAAGGAGGCTACAAAACCGTTTATGCCCAGCACAAAATTGCCTCTCTTCTGAAAGGGAAAAAATTGTTCATCTATTGTTGTAGTGCTCTTTCACTCTTATGGGTGGATCATGGAAATGAAAGGATTTCAAGAACAGGAATGAATATTTGGTGATGGAATGATGCTGGGAGAGGGCATGACCAAAAACTTTTAAAATTCTAAACGAGGGAAGCAGTTTTTAATCTCAGTCAGGACTGGCCTGGCTTTCTGAACCAAGAAATAAATATTATCTTGCTGCCTTATTGTACAAGCTAAAAATCCCTCTGCTTAAAAGAAAGAAAAAACAAAATTATTGGACTGAAATATGCAAACATAATGGAAAGCCATCCAAATTTTCTGAACGAGACAGCAAATACATGATAATTTCACATTCCAGAGAACATGGAATTTCTTGTTTACCAAGATACATTTTAACATTTTCCTGGCTACATTTCAGACAACAGAATGCTTTTGGGACATTCAGTCTGGATGTCTACTACAACAGATGTCTGTTACAGGTATCGTCAGCTTCTCAGATAAAATCCAGAGCTAGTATTCACAATGCTGGAAGGAGTAAAATGACTATGTTTCTCTTACAAGACAGTAAAAAAACCCCACCCTTTCAACTACAATTTAAATAATACCAGCATTATGAACAGTAAATAATTGCCTCAGTTTTTACTAGCAAGACTGGTGTCCACAAATCCTAGATCCCTGAGATCGGGGGAAAAGTCTGGAGCAGTGAAGACTTACTATTGGTGGAAGAGTATAAGGTCAGGGAATACTTAAGCAAACTGGACACACATAAATCCATGGGTCCTGATGGGAGGCACCCACAAGTGCTGAGGGAGCTGGCTGATGTCATTGTGAGGACACTTTTCATTATATTTGGATGATCATGGTGACTGAGAGAGGTGCCTGATGACTGGAGGAGAGCAAATGTCCCTCTCATCTTCAAGAAAGACAAGAAGGAGGACCCAGGGAACTACAGGACAGACAGCCTCACCTTGATCTCTGAGAAGGTGATGGACCAGCTAATCCTGGGAAAAATTTCCAGGCACATGAAAGACGAGAAGGTGATCGGGAACAGTCAGCATGGCTTCACCAAGGTGAAGTCATGTTTGACCAACCTGATAACCTTCTACAATGAACTGACTGGCTTGGTAGACAAGGGGAGAGAAGTGGATATTGTCTACCTTGACTTCGGTAAGGCTTTTGCTTCTCTCATTGCTTTTCTCTTTAGCTTCTCATAGAGAAGGGGATAAATAGGAGCTAGATAGGAAGTCAGTGAGGTAGACTGAAAACTGTCTGAATGGCTCAGATGGTGGTGATCAGTGGCATGAAATCTACTAGTTGGAGGACAATAACTAGTGGTGTACCGCAGGGGTCAACAGTGGGTCCAATCCTGTTCACCATCTTCATTAATGACCTGGATGATGGGACAGTGTACCCTAAGCAAGTTTGCATATGACACAAAACTGGGAGGAATGGCTGATACACAAGAAGGTAATGATGCCATCCAGAGGGACCTCAACAGGCTGGACAAATTGTCTGACAGGAACCCCATGAAGTTCAACAAGGGGAATTGCAAAGTCCTGCAGTTGCAGAGGAACAACCCCATGTACCAGTACATGCTGGAGGCTGACTAGTTGGAAAACAGCGTGGTAGAAAAGGACCTGAGGGTCCTGGTGAACACAACATGAGCCAGCAGTGGGCCTGGGTCCTTGCAGCAAAGAGGACGAATGGTATCCTGGGTAGCATGAAAAGGAGTGTTGCCAGTCAGCTGAGGGAGGTGATCCGTCCCCTCTACTCAGCACCAATGAGGCTATGCCTGGAGTACTGTGTCCAGTTCTGGGCTCCCTAGGGCAAGAGAGTCTAGCAAAGGGTCACGAAGATGTTTAAAGAATTGGAGCATCTCTCAGATGAGGAAAGGCTGAGAGACCTGGGATTGTTCGGCCTGGGGAAGAGAAGGCTCAGGGTGGATCTGATCAATGTGTAGAAATATCTGAAGAGAGGGTCAAAAAGGATGGAGCCAGGCTCTTTTCAGTGGTGCCCAGTGACAGGACAAGAGGCAACGGGCACAAACTGAAACACAGGAGAGTCCATCTGGACATCAGGAAACACCCTTTTACTGTGAGGATGACCAAGCACTGGCACAGGTTTCCCAAGGATGTTGTGGCATCTCCACCCTTGGAGATCTTCAAAAGCAGTTTCGACATGGTCCTGGGCAACCTGCTTTAGGTGATCCTGCTTGATCAGGGGGATTGGGCAAGATGACCTCCAGAGGTCCCTTCCAACCTCAACTATCTTGTGATTCTGTGACTATAGTAATCTCTATGGTAAAATACTTCACTGCTGTGATAGTTTCACCACTCACTGTTGTAAAACAAAAAAAAAATATGAAGTGCATTGACCCTAGAAGACAAAAATATTTTATCATTACTATAACTGTTTTCCAGAAAATTTTTATGGGATTGAGGCAGATTTCCTTTGAGGCACTACAGTCCAGTATATATTTTAGGATCAGAGAAGCTGGTGATCATCAATAGTTAAATTTTCCCCTTTTTTCCCTGATTAAATAAGCTTTATTTCAGGTTCATTCTGGAAACCAATTATCAGATGCACAGAACTAAAAAAATACACATATACGCTAGTTCAAACGTAGAGATTCTAACAAAAATTTTAAAAATTTGAACAGAAGAAAATTAAGTGCTTTTTCTTAAATAACATATGTCCAGACCTGAAATGGTGATGTTAGTTGATGTAGCACTAAGGATTATATTGAGAGACAGATTTATTCCTGTAGCAACAAGCAAAGTACAGATTCCAATTCAGATTAAAAAAAAAAAAATGCGTAAGTAGAATCCCCTTTTCTAATTTCAAAGGTTTCTAATTTCAAGGAAATAGATTAGATGTGTACAATCTTTTAATCTTTCTTACTATTTAAGTTTATCTGTAAGAAGATAAAAACAACATATACACAAATCTCAAACTATTAATAATGTTATCAAAGTTTAATTGTTAATTAATTGTCTTTTCGTTTAGCCTTCCTTAGAATCAAATCCACATTAACAATAGTTGCTAAGGAGAAAAATAAAATTGTCACATAGTAAATTACCACCGATTCTCACCATTTTATAATATGCTGTCTTCTTCATGACATTTTTCCCACATCATGAGCCATGTCTCTTGTACCTTTTGGTCATAGCTTGCTATAAATCCATGGAATTTCAGGCAGTTAATGGCATTTTTATCATAAATGGAAAAAAAAGCTTTGAGATTTAATTAGATCATTACCACTTAACAAGAGGCTCTTACAGTAGATCAAGTCTGACATTAATAAAGGTTTGAAAATTAATAAAGTTTCTCTAAACAAAACTGCTTTCATGATATATTTAACCTTTTGGCAAAGCTGAATGCTTTTTCTCCCAGTATTTTCAGTAGTCTTTGTTGTGCATGAAAATAGTTATTGCCTTATTACTGTTTCCAAAATTTTAGACAGCGACATTGTTTGACCCATGAGAATCTCCCAAGGTTGCAGAAGAAATTCTTGTCTACTGCATTTAGTTACAATTAGCTCCTTCATCTTCATTTCACTAACTTAGGCCCCCATATTGACATTATGTTGTTTCAGATTATAGTAGTATTAATAAATTAATTCCAAGAATTCCTTGTGACTACACTTATTTCTGTAATGAGATGTTTCCATATATCAAAGTACATACTGGGTTTTACTGAAGGACTTCAACTTTTCATAAAGAAACGTTCTTATGAAATAAAATTTCTGAGAATATTTCTTTTTTGTGTTATATAGTCATAGTATCACACAAAAATTAGATTTAATAGAAATGTCAAGACCCTCCTCAAGGCAAGATCATCTATATGTGCCATTCCTGGCTGATGGTCTATGCTTAAGATGTGAGTGGAACTCCACAGCCTTCCTGGGCAAAGGATTCCTGTGCTTTACTCTGCTGATCATTAGATTATTTCCCCTCTATGTTTAAGTCAGTCTTTTTTGCTGCATCTGAAGACGCAGTCTGTCCTGCTCTCCTTATTCATAAGGAGCATAGATATTTTCTCTTTTCAACATTACTTAAAATACCTGAAGGTAGTGACCAGTTTCATTCTATATCTTTGCTGCAGTTTAAAAAAATAATCCCATTTCTTTCAATCTTTTTTCTTAGATCATTTTTTCTATACTCCTGATCATTTCCTTTGTTTTCCATTATGACTTCTCCAACTGGTACACATTTTTCCTCTAGTGCAACATACAAATATTGGCATTAAATCTTTGCCCTGTTTTCCCTTGTAACTCCCAGACCTCTCTTTTGAAACCTGTTTGTGAGCCTGCTGTTCCCGTACAGGTTTTATATTGCAGATTATTTCTGCCTAAGTGCTGTAACTTGTATTTTATCCAATTTTTAGGCCATTTCTCCAATTTGTCAAGATCATTTTGAACTTTATTCCTGCCTCCATCCTTGTGATGTCTCTCAGTTTCATGACATCTACAAATTTAATAAGCATATTTTCCATTTCAATTCAATTTCAGTTCAATTTGTTAATAAAAACATTGAACAGAGCTAGACCCATGACAGAACCCTGTATATTCCCACCTGACCCTTCCTTCTTTTTTGACAGTGAAATATTGCCAAGGACTCTGTACTGTTAGCAAAGCTGTCTAACACCCACCTGGTAGTTTTCATCTGGACTATAATTCCAGAGTTTGCTTATGAGAATGTCACAAGAGACAATTTCAAATGCCCTACAAAAGTCAATATACGACATCTACTGCTTTTCCCTGTTCACAGTTCCTGCAGTTTTGTCATGGAAGGAAATTAAGCAGGTTTGACATGATTTACTCTTGACAAATCAGTGCTATCTATTAGTTATCTCCTTGTTATCTTCTGGGTGCTTAGAAATAGGTTTGATTATTTGGTTAAAAATTTTTGCAGGAATTGAAATTAAGCTAGAAATTCTATAATTCAGTGGCTTCTCTCTTTTTTATGGGTAGTCACAAAATTTGTTCTTCTTCAGGTCTTCCGACATTTTATCTATGCTCCATAGTTTCTCAGAAGTAACCCTCGAATGCAAAGACTGCTGTGTTTTGGTACATTGTACTTGTTAGCTATAGCTACAACTTATCTTCCACCTCTGATCACACCCAGTGCAGAGTTTACCATTTTTATGGTAACCATAAAAAGTTACTATTGGTAATCAGAGGTTACCATTCCATTTTATGCTCTGCTTCTTGTCAGGGATACTCTGATAGACTATCACTTGCTTAGATTATGCCAGCCAAGCTGTTTAAGTGATTACTCTTTTTTATTTCTGGCAAAATAAGCTGGGATAGCCCATTTTCATCTTCAGTTGAAAATCTTTAAGACAACCTGGCTCACCTTGACTAAAATGAGTTAGAAGGCACTCGCATCAGGATGTGAAGGAGAAAGTGATTAGCAGCTGGGAACAGGATAGGGGTCATTACCTCTTCAAGCAACACAGCTGGAGAAGGAAGAAGGCATGTGTTCTGGCTTCAGTTTTCTTCTAGCTGAGAAAATCTAGCATTTCAAGAGATATTATCATTGAATACTGGACTTTTTCACAATCTTATTTTCCAAAACATCTTGTAGTCAGCTAATACATCCAGTTCTTCCTTTCCCCCTGCTGCTTCTATCTAATCAGCTATTGAAAGTAGAGGAAATTTCACAGCTTTCCCCACTACTGAATAATGTTATTTTTTCTCATCTCTCTGTATCTCAGGTTCTCAAGATTATCAAGTTCATTCTATATGATATTTTTACACCTACTACATTGAAATATTTTTCTGAATGTGATGTCATATGCAACTATCATTAGTACATTGGTATGGCTTTGTATGGACATTAATAAAAGCATTAAATATAATTAGACGTTAAGTCAAATCCTTAAGGAATTTCACCAGAATGGAAGGCCTGTAGTTTCCTTCAGCATAGTCCACCACAATCTCCCCTTTAGTTGTTGATTTACCCCTGTCACATTTTGTTCAGTAATCCTATCTTCTCCAGCTTTACTCCTAATTTATGAGTAAAGCTCAAGGACGCATCTTTTAGGAATGATGCAGAGAATGTATTTCTGATGTGCTTGTGAGACCCTGTGATGAGCTCAAAAAGGCGTCGGTTTGAGGCCACAAACCGAGGTAGATCTATTGCTCTGACAATGCAAAGTGCTGTGGAAGTTACTTTTTAGTGACTCCCCCAACATCCTCATTTATCGTTAGATCCTATTCCTCCTGGCATTAATTACAGGGCTTTCACAGAACTTCAATGGGAGAAGAATCAATATCAAACAGGCACGATCTCCCACAAACTGAAACTCTACGTAGGAACAGCTCTAGCACAATTCATTGGGCAAATACTGGAGACACTTATGTAAGCTTCAAAGTCAATAAAGATAAAAATTTGAATGCGGAACAGCTTTTCAAGCAAAGTCATAGAATGCTTGAAATCTTAACTGGATAAGTAATTAGAAAAAAAGATATTATAAGCTGCAGGCTCTGATATAAGTTGGAAGGTCCCTTTATTATGATGTCTAATTTATTTGACTAATCCTAGAAATTTATACTCCATGGTGACAGGCACGGAGATTCATATATTATTTAATCCTTATCTTTGTCTCATTGTAAATACAGTTCTTCGTAGGGAATTGTGTTTTAGGAAATGGCTTTCAGTGACTTTCAGGCAGCACTGTGAGAAAAAAAAACATTCTTGGCCAGTTCTTATTGCAGTGATGGTTTCTATTCTCTAACAGCTTTAACAACCATGAACAAAATACTGTATGCAAACATATGAAAGACCCTTTACATGTTGAGTGGTAACACCATTTCAAGGTTCCATTTTTTAAAAACGATGACCTTTACACTTGAGGGATGGCCCTTCACAGCCCTGTGTGGAAAGGACTTAAACAGTTTTTCAGTGAAGGGTAAGTGACACGGTCATTCTTGATGAGAAATGTTGAGAATTCACAGATGTAAATTCACCTGAGACAGAAATATAGGCACAACAATACCCTATTTAATGTGAAACTAGAAAATAAGGTTGAGGCTTATATAGTACTCTGGGGATGGAAAACTATAAACAGAAAAGATAGTGTGTCCACTAGACTTTTGCGTTGGGTTATGCATATAACCTAGCTAGACATTTCCTTAAAAAGTTTGCAAGTTATCTTGCCATTAGATACCTGAACAGATAGCACATTCATTGTGGTGCTTTCTTACATTCATACACCATTGTCAAATCTAGTAAAGATAGTTTAGATTATGAACATAAACCCAAGCTTCAAGAACTGAAGCTAAGCTAATTTTTGTGCTGCTATTTTGTTGGCACACAATCTAAATATTTTCATTGGTTTTGGCTCCTGCTTTTAAACTGGATGGTATTCAGGCTAATGCTCAGTTAGGAGATATGTTTTCTTTAATAATGGAGAGGCCAACCAGCCACAGTTAGCACAACCAGGGGTTAGCACAGCAAGAGCTATTGTTTCTGGCTGTGATATATTTTTTTCCTTGGCATAAGGATTTTCTTAGCATAAAGTTAATTGCTTGCAATGGGTTCCCTCAGAAATGTTTTGCCAAGAAATTAACGGCATGTATCATTAATGAAGTCAGTGTTTCTGCATCACTGTTCATAGAAAATATTCACGTAAATAAGGCAATAAACCCAGGAGATTCTATCAAAGTAAATGTGCTTAAGCACTTTCCTCCAGAAAGACAAAGTTATAAAACTATTTTTGCACTTCACAAATTTTTCTGAATTTTGCTATCTGTTTTCCCAGTAGCTTTATCTTGCTTCTCCCTATATCTTAATCTTCAGAAATACATTTTTCATGATGAGTACCTGGCTCAGCCTGAAATAAGCTGGAAAGCTTCAAAAGAAATAGTTCAGCCTATTCTGAGAGTGAGATGAGGAAAAATTGTTTTTGCACATTAAATTTCTGGTCGTTAAGCTTATTTATTATCTTTGAGAAACTAACAGAGCCATAAAATCAAGTGATGGAGATCAGATTTTCATCATTCACATGAAAAACAGCTCTTGGTTAACCAAGTCATGAGCCTTTCAAGAAGTCTCAGTTCATACATACCATACAGGAACCTGTTAAAACTTTGACAGCAAAGTTTAGCATATACTGAGCATACCCCAGCTCCTGATGATGCCGGATGTGTGTGGCCATGTTGTGCAGAACAGGACTTTCCCTGAAAAACCTGTAATAGTCCACAAGTGCTGGATAAAGTCACCTTTTCTCTCTCTCTTACTCTCAGTAATTCCAGAGATCTCACTCCTGCCAGTTCTCTTACTTTCAGTAGTCAGCCTACCTGTTTTCAGGGTTAAATCAGTTGAACGCCACCTTGAAGAAGACAGTCTGTAATGACTAGTCACTGCCAGATTTCCTCTCTAACACAAGGCAAATCATTTCCATATTCACCAGCTCGTAATGACTTTTTTCCTGTAGTAGAATTACCCAGGAGCAGCTACAGTGCTTTAAATACATATCTTAATCTGAATGTGTTCAAACTGTAACTCTGAGTCCTTCTTTTCCAAAATCCTCAAGGATATGCAGAATTGCTGCATGCTCGTGGGTGCACTTGACATTGGCTGGAACCATGATCTGAACAATCAAGCTATAATAAGTCTAGACTCTTAAGTTCATAGAATCATAGAATACGTTGGGTTGGAAGGGACCTTTAAAGGTCATCTAGTCCAAACCCCCTGCAATGAGCAGGGACATCTTCAACTAGATCAGGTTGCTCAGAGCCCCCTCCAACCTGACCTGGAATGTTTCCAGGGATGGGGCATCCACCACCTCTCTGGGCAACCTGTGCCAGTGTTTCACCACCCTCA
>NW_008824659.1:1306109-1312297 GCF_000699105.1 Pygoscelis adeliae
GGCAGGGCTGCTCTCAATCCCTTCATCCCCCAGCCTGTATTGATAGTGGGGGTTGCCCCAACCCAGGTGCAGGATCCTGCACTTGGCCTTGTTGAACCTCATGAGATTCACACAGGCCCACTTCTTGAGCTTGTCCAGGTCCCTCTGGATGGCATCCCGTCCCTCTGGCGTGTCAACCGCACCACTCAGCTTGGTGTCATCAGCAAACTTGCTGAGGGTGCACTCGATCCCACTGTCTATGCCATTGATGAAGATATTACAGTACCAGTCCCAATACGGACCACTGCAGTTAATGTTCTTCACTCCTCTGTTTCTCAGTCCCTTGCAAATGAAGCAGAGACAATGTTGCCCCCTTCACTTCAGGTTATGCAGATAAGTTCTTCATCAGTGTTTTGAAAAATAGCAAGTGCTGTGATGTGTGTTTCTTTCAAAGAAACTAGAAGTAAACTTGTAATTCTGGATGCATCATTTGAGTTGGTCAGGGCCCACTCACTGAGAAATTCAGATAGCAGTACTATTTATTCTCTGACTCTCTTCTTAAGTACTATTAAGATATCGGAGAAAAGTTGCACAAGCAGGTTCTTATTTTTTGAGTGGTTCATTCTGAAAATGTTAGCCACAGCACATTAAAAATCCTTTTCAATCAACTTCCTTCATGAAGAAAGCAAGAAGCTGACAGGAGGTGTATATTTGCATCTCGTCCCAGCATGGTGCTGGCGGTCAGCCAGAGCATGCACCGAGAGCCAGGCATTCAGAGGTACTCCTTAGGGTATATGTAGCCTGTAGGAACAGGGAACTGAACTCAGCTGCCTCAAAAGCCTCCTCCATTCTTATGATAGCAATCTAGACATAAGCACTTTTATCCACAGAGCAATAAGAAACTCTTAACAGCAGCAAAACATTTGCGTCTGATTTTGAATACAAGGAGCCTGGACTAATCAGTTTTTTCACACACACGGAACAGCTACAAAAGATGGAGTTTTGCAGGTACCTTTACAGAGACAAACTGAGTACATTCTTCTCTTGAACAGCTGCAGCGTAGTTTTGTGATAAGCAATAAAATCAGACTCATGATGGCTAGTAAATTACTTTGAGATATTTCTATTTGATAGTTTTCTTACACTGAAACTGCTGTCTAAAAGTAGCCAGTGCTGCAAACACATACACAATTATTTCAATGATGTGATTTCAAGGAACACGTTTTGCTTTGCCTCCATGGAGATACACAGTAAAAAATTTCACTTTAACATTCCAGTTTTCTTCGTATGGCCTATAGGGAAGTAATTAAAATGAGCAGTTGCCAAGGAAGTACTGCAAACTTCTCTTAGAGAAATATGTATATCCCATTGCATACATCTGAACTACTAATTATTATGTATTATTAGCTGCATGCTGACAATAAGCTTGGTGTTTTGCCATTTATATTCTGCTGTTGCTGAGCTTGACATGAACACCAGACAACTGCAAATTATCAGGAAAGAAAAACTGTTGTCCTTTGCCTAGAAAATACCTCAGTGCTAATTTTACCATGAAAAGCAATCAATTTACAATTGCAACAGGAAATCAGGTAGACCTCAGAAAGATCTTATCTCACTGTCTTGCCATGTCAGTACATAACTTTCTATCCATGTAATTAAAATAAAATCAAACAAGCAACAGTTTTTGCTAGTAGTGGGATTTCTTGCCTTTTAAAACTGAGTTCTGTCAGAATACACTATAAGAAGACACAGATAAAACTTCTGAGTTTTTTTTATTCTCATCAGAAAGTATCCAGAGCATCACCATTCATCACCAGAACAGAGTGTAAAATGTATTATCTTCTCTAGAAGCACCCTGAGTAAAGTGAAGGGTAAATGAGACCATACTTTATAGATGCCCATCTCCTTCCATTTGTTACAGCAAATGTTGCAGTCCAAGTCCATCAGTCCGAAATAAGGAACAGCACAAAGACAATTCATGATTACAGAAAAACTGACTGCCACAGAACTGAGATACTTCAGTAATGTAATGTAATAACTATTTATATCATCAATTTTGGGAAAATTCAGAAACGTACTTGAACTTTGTAAATCATCTTTTTTGTCTACTATGTGCATATGTATTTACACACATACAGACACATACTTCTGGTTGCAATAAAAGCTACCTAGACTCTTAATATATTTTTTATTGGACAACTGTTGAATAAAAAACTTGAAATAATCCAGGGATTAACTATAGCACCTCAAGTCCCGCTCCCCCCCCAAGTTGAATTCTAAGATACTAATATAATCACTGGATTTTTCCCCTTTGATCTCATGAATCCTGCAGTCCTAGTTACACACTGACCCTGCTCCATGATAAAAGGCCATCTGTTCCAGGAGCCAGCCTGTAACCATCATCTGGGCACTCTGCTAGAGATTCATTCCTCCCCTGGAGCAGCACTGGAACACAAATCTCCTAGTTATTAAGCAGACACTTCTGGCAAAAGCCACCACCTTTTTAGGTGAAACTTAAAGCAGACTTAGTCCTGATATCTCAGAGTGTCTCTGGCAGATTCTTTGCAGGACCTAAGAACAGAGAGGCCTGTTTCTGGTACCCATGTTTCAACACAGTATACATGTCCAGGTTGAATTCAGACTTGACCTATACAAATTTAGTCACTTCAGGATTTTTTTTGCCTAAAATGTTGACATTTTGGGTATCCCCCCTCTCAAAACAAATCAGTTTGACTTCCCTGGATTGCTTCCGTGAACAAATTCCCATGAAAGCTCCCATCTCCTCCTTCTTTGTACTTCAGATTTTTAGGAGTTTTGTAAACTGTCGTACTGTACAGTTAACAATCAGAGATGTGTCGCAGTCACAATTCCTTGCACATGGAGTGGCTGGCTCAACCAGACATTAAGGAGAGAACTGTATAAGGAAAATGCAGTCTCTCTGCCAGACTTAAATGCCTGCTGAAGAAATACCCTGAGAAGTATGTGCCTGTGAAACTAAGACTCACTGCCCAGCGTTACCTTCATGCTGTGCTGTCGCCTCTCTACCTCTGAGTACAGACATCCGAAGGCATTTTGTCAGTCCTGTGTAAGTCATTTGATCCTAGTGATTGTACATCCTCTCCATTCAGACTGGGACCGTGTCTAATCGTTGGCATGAAAATGCCACAGGCTTTGAATCCCTCCTCCAGGGAAGCAGCTGATAAGAAACTCCACCCCAACCTTTCCCTCTCTTCCCTACCACTGAGAATTCCCACATTAATTACTCATATTTTCAATATGCTACATCATCAACATTCAAACAGTGATGAAGTAGGTGAATTGATTAAATAGCTTGGAACCAAGTGCCACTAATTTGAAAATGGTGTGTGTTTGAATCAGTCCTTCACTACAAACATAGTGCTAACAACAAGATGATCTGGTGCTTGAACAAGATCACCTAATGACGCTCTCATGAAAGATCATTTAACTAGGGATGCATCTATATGTCATCAGTTCAGACCACACTCCAGGAGTGTTCTTGCATTACTCATTGGTGTCAGAAAGCAGGCTCTGAAGAGTTATGAACTTTCTTTCCTCAGCTACTGAGCCGTAGGCTTCATCCCATATTGCGGGCAAAATCCTGACCTCAGCTATTAGTGCTTTCCTCAATCCTCAGCTGGGCAGTGGTTACTGATGTACCTTGATGTGATGTCTTCAATGCCTAAGAAATTCCAAGTAGGACCAAATGCAGTCATGCATCTCCTAGCAACAGAGGCCATCATGAGCACATCAAGCTCATTTTCCAGTGGTTTTCTATGGAAGAAGGATATGGAACGCAGACTTTCTGTGTTCTTTGCAGCAGAGTTTGTGGACAGAATAGCATACCCTGAAACTGATAAATCCACATGGTAGAGCACATCATTCAGCAGACATCCCAGTTGTGGCACCACGGCAGTGTAACCGTATTCATACAGCAGAGCATCTGGATGAAACAGCCTTACCTTCCACATCAGGCCTTCCCCACTGATCTGCCTTTATACTGCTTTCTGTGCAGAAGCAACAACAGACTGTGTAAATTAAGTCCACACAGAAATACCAATACCTTTACAGTAGCTGTATCTTCTTTAATAACTTTTGCCAAATGGAGTATGTACCAGATGCCGGTTTGTCAGATCTGGTCCCTCATGAGAATAAGTTTGGTGCCCATTCTACAAAATACATAAACAGGTTCCAGGTCTTGGCCCTACAGCATTTTTTATGGCCTATGCTCAAGATAGCAGAAGAACAAAAATCTACAGCTCAGAAATGAAAAGCATCAGTAACAGCTCTAGTCTTCCAGTATAATCGAACATTCTACTGCACCAGTAAAATTCATCTGTGCAGGTGACGTGTTTCTTACAGGCTGATCTAAAAATGCACTCCCTACTTTCCCTCCCCTCTACCCGCACCCTCTAGAAAAATGTGCCATCACAAATCTCATCTGCTGCTGCCCCCAGTGCAGAGTGCATTTCTTTTACCTTGCCCTCTCTAACAAATACATCACAAGATGTACACTTTAAAAAATAATGAAGGAAGAAAGGCTAAAACTCTAGGAAAGTAAGAATCCTTACTTTCTACTGTTACATGTGTGCTGTTCCCCTGGAAGAGGAGAGGACAACAAACTATATGTGGCAGATGCATAGTCACAGTAATGAATACTTCTCTGGAAAGTGTTCAGGCACTTTGAGATTAAGAAATAAGTTTATAAACCTACATAGGATAGGATAGGATAGGATAGGATAGGATAGGATAGGATAGGATAGGATAGGCTTGGCTTTCAGGTCTTTGACTTACTTGCATATTCTTCGTGCTGCCATCTCCATTCTAAAGCAACACTATCCTTTTGAGAGAAATACAATACAACCCTGCATGTGTTGAGAAACCTGTTTACTCACAAAAATTCCATTATGCACTGTTTTCAAGTTATTGACTCATTTATCATGTAAAGGTGTTTTTAAATATGTGTCTTTTAACTGAAGGCATTCTGTAGCTTGAATTTCTGTGAAAGTTTATTATAAACACAGGTAAGACAGCAGCCAATCTTCAGGCCACTGACTGTTTGACATCTGTGACTCTTGTGCTGAAAAAATATTATTCAGTTTGAAAGAACCAAAATGTATCCCATAGGAATTTGTTAAAGTATGTGTTTTTATGTATCCTCACCCAAACAAACCCTGTTTGCTAGAATCTGTGAGAAGCTGTTTTGAAGAGCTATTGATTTATCTGTCATTTTCCATCACCCTTTTTGGATTTTACTTTAAATCTTAGAACAGTTTCCTTTTTATATTTTCAGAATTAATCATGTGCCCTTTGCAGTCTGAGCAGAGCTGAGCCCACCTGAGCACAAGCCCTGAGCCCCCCATGCTTGGCATGCGGCTCTGGACTCCATACTGCTAATGTCTTCTTAATGTGCTTCTACTTGGGCACACTTTGGAGCACTGCTGGTTCTGCACATTTTCTATCTTGAAAGAGAATAATTGTGTTATTGCTTTAACTGAAATAGTAATATTCATTTTTTATTTTATGTTGTCAGACATAACTTCTTAGCAAACCAACCCTCAAAGAAGTTAGGAAGTAATTTGAAAAAATATTTGGAAAAGAAGATCTCATTAAATATCTCCTGAAGGCTTTTGTTAACAATGAAGTTTCTCTAGGATTTTTATATTTATATGTATGCACACACATAGGCACACTTCTTTTTTAAATTGAAATTGATTTTAAGATGTTCCTTCAAGATATACACTACTCTAGTATGTGTACTTCTTACCACTTTTCCTACATCATATTTAACCTAGAAAGGACACATTTTACCTTAAAAAACATATCCAGGAAATTTTAACATATATATATATATTCATTTTAGCTATTTTCTTAACACCATGCCAGCGAATACTTTCAAAAAGCTCATTTTAGTCATTGCATACTCAAAGCTGTCAGCTAACTCTCTTTGGAGAGCAACATCCACATATTCTCAACGGCTGAGATTCTCAGCCTCTGTATTTAAAGAGTGACAGAATTCATGCTCTGATCCCATCCAAGGAGATGAAATAGAGATGACAGTCAGTAGATAATAGCAAGAAGAATGCTTAGGGAGCAAAATAGATTAGATTAGATTAGATTAGATTAGATTCTTTTACATTACGTTACATTAGATAATAAAGCACTGAAGAAAGTGAGAAGTACCTAGATGGG
>NW_008824659.1:1312338-1317516 GCF_000699105.1 Pygoscelis adeliae
TAAAAGGAGAGTAAGGAGAGAGAAGAAACTCAGAGACATAAATTAAATTGAGAAGAAATTCTTGAACAATACAGAAAATTTTAGTCAAAAAACAGTTATTAAGAAAAAAATAATTGTAAATTAGTCCTGCAGAAAATGTGGTTACTGAACAGGAATAGAGAAAAAGGTGGTCACAGGAGCTTTAGTAAAAGGTAGTGTTTGTGGTTGTTGTTTTTGAAATTGCAGTGAGCATGCTTTATAAAATATTGAAAACTATGAGTCCATGATGCTCTGACTACATATAGCACACACACGAAGTGTGAACGCTTTCCCACATTAGATGAGAAAGGAGTGGCACCCCAGTCCAAGCCCAGCTTGACATTCCTTTAGGATAGTACATATCACCTTCATTTCCTCTGAAAGGGTGACAGTTATGCACTTCTGCCTTAAAGAGCACTGTGGTCCAGTTCTTTCTCTGCCTGTGAACAGACCTGCCAGGCATCTGGGCATAAAGGAAAGAATTTACTGTCCTTTTTTAAGCCAGTCAGGAGCTGTTAACTCCAAATTGGCTGATTGTCTTATCTCTGGCTTCAGGATGAACCTATCTAAGCGTCAGAATCTTAAGCTGTTGAGAGAACTATTGATCAAATCTTTACAGTCAAAAGTCTTTAAATCACTCAAAATGCAAGAGAGGTTTGGGGACTTCTCGGGTAAAAACTGGAGCTCTGAATTGCTGTGAAAACACTTTTAAGTGCAACCTCAATTTCTGTTCAAAAAGTCTCAGAACCAGAATGCCCCAAAAATAAGGTTTACTGGGCATTTTCATCTCCTGTATTGTTTTGGTATTAAACAATGTTGGACACATCATGTGAATAATTAAGAATCTATCCACTGAATACTGATGTTGTTCATTAAACACATCATTTGTGTAACAGCACTTCATTAATTATAGAGCTCCTGAATAATGAAAATAATTGTCATATAATATATTAACTGGATAATGGCAAAAATAGGCAAGTAGTATTAAGTAATTCCTTAATTTAGCAATAATATGTAATAATTTAGCATAACAATATTTTCTGGAATGAAACACTATCAGACAAGTATTAACATTTTACACATATGAAGTTATTAACTCTTTCAGATTAACTCTCTCTTGGGCCTTTATAGAGTGGTATTATGCAGTGAAAGACCAAAGACAACAAAGCATTCCACTTTTAACTCACCATATGCAGAATACTGATCTAGAGTAATGTGATTAAAATCCTATTAATGTAAAGTATCTGTGTTTAATATGCATGGACATGTATATATATTTTTTCATAAATGATTCCTAGATATACTAAAAATCTATTGAAAACTCCCTTAAAAATTTAATGTAGGAAAAGTTATTCCTTTTCCTACATTCAGAAATATCAGAATAATTTTTATTATCTGCAATAGTTAAACAATTAATTCAAACATTTTAAGTAAATCAAACTAGTGTTTTTAGACATGTTTTCTTTAATAAAAATCAAAACTAACTGAAATTATTAACTTGGAACTGTAGTTAGAGCAGCAACCACATTTCTTTTTTAATATGGACACTAAATTGTCAGGGGTTTTTTGTCTGGCTACATATGACAAACTTTTATAACTAAAAAAATCCATTACAATATTCATATTAAAAAAAAAAAGTTGTATTTATTCGAGAAGTCAGTTGTAATAGTAGCCAAGGAAAGATTCATTTTGTGTTATGTACACCTTTAAAAGTTTGAAGTATTTACTTTCAGGAGCAACTTCACACCCTGAGAAAGTCTCAGGAGAAAGTAAATGGCCACACCACCCTCAAATGATGCAGTATTTGGCCAGATTCACATGCAAGTCCAAATAGTGAGATTGAACAAGTGGGAAGTGAGAGGTTACAGCACTTTACTCACAGCTATCATCAGAGTACATGTTAATAACGGTTCACATGGTGCTCTCTGTTCTTCCCAATGTATATTAGTACTGTTTATGTTACAGTTCCCTCTACCTGGTCCCAATGTATTCAATAACCACCTTTTGAGAGGATGTCTACTAACTGCAGCTAAAGATTTTCCAGCAGTAAGAGCTGAGGTGAAGTGCTTTATGAAGCACTTTGCAATTTATGGCAGTATAGGTCAGATGTAAGCAGCCTTTTATGTTAACCAAACCCTCAATCTTACAAGTTTTCTTTTTTTCCCAAAGACCTACACTATATAGCTAATGACATTGAACTCAGTATATCTGTCTCAAAAGGATTAAGGTGATAATCCTGCTTACTGAACCCTGAAGGTAATTTCCTTGGTGTTCTCTATGGCACAAATTCTATATCCTCTTTCTGCAACCCTGATCATACCAGATAAATATCATGGTCCACTCTGAGAATTTTTTAGCTCTGTTTCTTCCATGTTTTATTACGTAACTGAAGTATGAATGTTACTTGATTTGGATATGCATAGGATAAAACTTTTTATTTTAATAGTTCTTATAATTAGGCCATTGTTCCCAATGATGGTACTAGCCATCATTATCACAGATGGACCTGGTATCATTTTTTTTCTTTTTGCCATCAAAAGGAGGTTGGAAATGGAAAGTACTAATAGGAAGAAGTGATACAAGGATATTCATGGTCTTTGATATAGGGAAGAGCTTCAGAACCAACAAGTGCAGGAGGAAACACCAGATCTGGTCAGGTGGAAAGATAAAGCCAAATGTGATACTGAGTGGGGAGCAGAGACCGAGCAGGTGAAAAACTGAAACTAGGAACCAGTACAGGGAGTATTTCTGGGAGACATTTCTTGTCAGGAGCTGGTAAATGTTGGGAAAATAGTTGTAGGTAGGTGAAAACGCTGCAATAGCAAAATTTTGCATGGGAGTGAAGCAAAACTGTATGAACACAGAGGGTTCCTGTCTAAGAAAATAAAGCTCCCAAGGGGATTAGAAAGCACTTTGTAATAAAGAAAACTTTTGCCTAGAAGATTGCTGCCTTATTCATTCCAGGAACAGAAGGGAAGTGACACACGAATAACTGACCACAGGACAGCCAGTTACAGCATGCCAGATGCCCCAGAATAGCTTCACATATGAATGCTCTTACTCTTCAGGTAATAGCAGGTAGTGAGACTTTGTAACCTTAACCTTTCAGGCAGTAGAAGGCATCTGAAATGCCTCCTAGGCAGAATTTAGGAGCACTGCAGGACAACCCTACCTACCTTGCTTAGATACCTGAGATGACCACAGGCACAGAAGGCTTCAAGGAAACGTCCTGCAAAGGATTCATCTCAGCAAAGACAGGAGTCAAAAGGCCTAACTAGAGCCCTTTGAGATTCAGAAAGTACATGACCCTGGGCCTAACTATGCTGGTTTTCTAGCATATATTCCTTCTAATATCCCTCCTTCTTGGTCTATGAGTCTGGTATTTAGGATTCCTTAGACCCCTGCCAGGCATTCCCATATGTAATCTGTTAAAACGTAACCTATATGGTAATCTGAGGTGTTGATGCTCTTGCTTCCCATCTCTAGGTGTAGGATGGGCTAGTTCTTGAGGTGAACATGCTAAATACCTGGCTGAGAGAATGGGCTATGTGTGTAAGCTCAAAAGACGTTTCACAGAGAAGTCTTGCTGAATCCTCGAGGCAGACACCTAAGACAATTTCAGACACACCCATCCATGTCTTTACCCTCAGTGTCCTGGCAGATGTGAGCTCCAGCCGAAGACACTCACTGTCTTCTGTTGAATGTAAATTGACCTAGGGGTATAATTCAGCCATAGGAACTTCACTGTGGACATGGTAGATAACCCTTAGATATTACAGTGCTGAGCATCACATATCCTGAGAGTCTTTGCCTCTGTGTGTCATCTTGCACAGGGTGTTAAGAAAATGCACCAATTAATTTTTATGAGTAATTCAGATACTTCAGTGAGGAGCACCATGAAAATACTAATGAGGAAATTAATTATTCTACATGGATAGCAAAATTAGATGTGTTCAGAAAAGATGGCATGTGCTCGCTCACTTACCAGCAGTGAGAATACCAAATATTGATTAGTTGCTCATTAAATCTGCACCATACATTCTGATAGATGCCTCTATGAACCAAGTCAGTCCTGTTCCTGCCATTATTCATCCCATCATGCTGTAGGCACTTAATTGAGGTGCCTCTACTTTCCACGTTTTCGGAGGTCAGTGGGATGAAACAGGCCACCCCAGGGACCATTCAGCTCCTGCAGTGGCAGAATCAGATGTGAAAGTTACCTGCCTCCTGACAGGCTATCAGCAGAATGTTGAATAACTACACTTGAATTTCAGGTATTTCAGTAAGTGCCTAATTTAAGTAAGCTACATCAGGGCATATGTCACCATGCAATTAAGAACTATCATAAGACAAAGAGACATTGAGACACAGTTTAGATTACAATGACAATCTGAATTCAGGCATTTCTTAATTTTATGTGCTTCACTCTGCCTCCCAGAGAATGTTATTTTAATACTGGAGATTTTTTGACAGTATGTTAGGGCTTATGTCAACTTTTCTGAATGTTTTGTTTTGCTGTCACCTTATCAGGACAATCAGAAAAAGATCAAGCTGAGCTACATGCCTTTCAACCTAGTCACTGAGTCCAGCATCTCTCATGCCTGTTAACATGTGCTGTGCACCCCACTGTTCATTTCCATGTCCCACCAGCTACATACTCCCTTTTTCCCATATCAGTAAGTCTCCTTTCATTTTGTTAGTGTCCATGTTTCCCTTTCAAACTCATTTAGAAACTTTCTTTTTTTGGAATGCCAGGAATCACAGGACAAAAGTGGTTTCATTTTCATTCTGAGGAAAATGAAATTATTTGAATCTCCTCGTATTCCTCTTTTTCCTGTCTCCTTTCAGTGCTCTGCCTACTTGAGTCAGTGTGTTGAATGGATCTCCAAACAGTTCTTAATTAGGGATAATTGGACAATGTAAGAAGAGGTATTCATGTCCCATCCCTTCTCCCTTTTTAAAATTTGTCATTAGCTTAAAAACAGCATTTAGTCAGATAGGTAGATAGACATAAAACTAAAATTTTGACATTTCTTGTGGATTTTTAATGCATGCTGAACCAAGGAATGTAGAAGACTTTACCAAACTACTGCAGAAGCTGTTACTAGGCAGCTTCTATTTGGACTCTCCCTCACTCTTCCAACTGATCATAACTGTTGT
>NW_008824659.1:1317532-1319481 GCF_000699105.1 Pygoscelis adeliae
GCTGAGGTAATCAGGAAAAAAAATTAGACCATTCTGGAGAGCAGCTCAGACCGTCTGAGATCTGGACCACTCTTTGGAAGTACCCCTTTCTCCCTTTCTCTCCAGTAACTGTCACAAAAGCTGTGGGTAGACACTGTCCTAAATTAGGCACCTCAGTCGCCTGCCTGAAGTTCAGCATGAATGCACCAAAAGCAAGAGTCTGCAGTATTAATGAGTTTACTCTTGTCTCATTGAAATCCCACAGTCTTTCTTGTTCTCAAATCAAAACCAACAGAAAGCATAGTAGTGGGGCTTTTATCTCACTGCTTAACAGATCACAGAGAAAATGCCTGGAATTATATAGGAAATACTTTGATGTTATTGCATGAGATTTAATTCTGTGGATCTATCTAATCACTCACATAAGCAAATCAGATATGACACAGGAAAGAAAAACATTCTTGAAGGTAATATGAAAGCTGTTCCTTGTTGCTAGTGGTGATGTCCAAACTAATTAAGTTTGTATAGTATTTAGTAGTGTCTTCTTTAAAAGAGGACAAGATTATCCAGAGAAACTGTAATGATAGTAAAAGAAAAAAATAGAAAATTTGGAAAGGAGAAAAGTTTTGGAGTTTCTGAGTACCACAAAGCCTGTAGGAAACTGTTTAGAAGGCATGTTATTCCATGTCCACTTACTTCTAGTTTCTTTGTACCTTTCACTGAAGCATTTGATACAGCTCTTTTAGATTAGAGAATGCTGGTCCACAAGGAAGCTACTTGTGATCCAGAATGATAATTTCTATGACTCAGAAATTTATAAACTCATTGATGTACTACTTAAAGATCTTCAAGTACTCATATAAGGTTCAACTGAGTAAAGGTTTCAAGAATAGGACATAATTAAGGAATTCTTCCTAAAACAAAATGCAATACTATAAGCAGATTCTGAGCAATAATCAAAATGAAACTCAACACTCAAAAGGTATGTTTTTACAGACAAATCAGAGAGTTTGGACTTCAGTATCTGTAAGAATCTCTCCTGTTTAAGGTAAATAGAAAGTTCACATTGCTAAGGAATGATGAAACTGAACTCTGAGTATGGCAATTGTCATTGTTGATGGAAAAGAAAGCTTGGCATATTTATTTACTTTTCACCATCTTAGTGAAATGCTGAGTCTCTCATTATTAAACATGTTCCATCGTTAATCCTTTAATTTCTTTTGAAACATAGGAGTCATAAGTTTCTGAGGTGGAACAGCAATAATGGATGCCAGCACAAATAACAAGCTGTTATACTGTCGATATATGTGATTTGCTGGCTCAGCCTCTCAGCTAAAATACAAAGTAATACTGTTCCTCTTTTTCATCCTTCACTCATTGCTCAGTTTGTCACCCTGCTTTGTAAATTAGAGTGATAGAAAAACAATCATTAACAAATCTTGCTTGTCAATGATAAATAGACTAAAAAACCCTCATTTTTTCTTGCTTGTACATCATAATATACATACAAAGCAGGTAGAGATCATTATACTGGAAGCAACTGATAGCACCTAAGAAATGACTGATTTCTCTTTGAGATTTCTCTATTTGGCTTCAAGAAATATCTTCATGAACTTAAAAGCAGAATTTTATAATTGACTTTTGTTTTTGTGAACTATTTTTTAAATTGTTGTCATCAAGCTAGAGCTCCTTTTACTCTGCCCACCTTCCACAAAGCACAGCTATTTCGCAAAGCATTTATTAACAATTTCACTAAGTCATGTTTTTTTCCCTCTGTGCTCACTGTAACAGTCCAATGGAGCACTAAGCACAGTACAGAATCTGGTTCAGAAAGAAAAGCTGAGAAGCTTCCTAAAATGGTAGACAGAGATGGTAAAAGGAGGAAACAAAGCATGCAGCTATTAATTTTTTTATCTTTTTTTTTTTTTTTAAAGGAGAGGGGAAAGTCTTAGTTTTGTCTCCTGTATAAT
>NW_008824659.1:1320499-1330411 GCF_000699105.1 Pygoscelis adeliae
CTCATACAGTTGGCCTCGGCCCATCGATCCAGCCTGTCCACGTCCCTCTGCAGAGCCTTCCTGCCCTCGAGCAGATCAACACTGCCGCCCAACTTGGTGTCGTCTGCAAACTTACTGAGGGTGCACTCGATCCCCTCATCCAGATCATTGGTAAAGATATTAAACAGAACTGGCCCCAATACTGAGCCCTGGGGAACACCGCTCGTGACCGGTTGCCAACTGGATTTAACTCCATTCACCACAACTCTCTGGGCCCGGCTGTCCAACCAGTTTTTTACCCAGCGCAGAGTACACTTGTCTAAGCCGTGAGCCGCCAGCTTCTCGAGGAGAATGCTGTGGGAGACGGTGTCAAAGGCCTTACTGAAGTCCAGGTAGGCCACATCCACAGCCTTTCCCTCATCCACTAGGCGGGTCACCTGGTCATAGAAGGAGATCAGGTTGTTAAGAAGTTCCATGTTGAAACACAGTGTGCTGGAGGAGAAAAACCTTTAGAAACTGGTTCACAGTTATGATTTATAAAACAAAAATAGAGACTAGGTTCTGTTTCTGGGAGATGGAGGTCACAGCTCAAGCAGTTTGGAAATGCATGACCTCTGAAGGCTTTGCAGATGACAGGAATTCAAAAGCCTTTTAAAGAAAAGTAATGTGACTCATCAAACTTGAAAGATTAATTTTGCTAATTTATGTATAAGCACAGGCATTGGGTACACAAAATTCTCAGTCATTTCCAGTTGTAATTTATCACTAGAATTTCTCCTGCATCTTAGAAATCTCTCCTTGCATAATTCTCAGTAGCATTCACAAAGACCACACAGTTTGAGTTTCCCACACCCCCAGACAGTGTGTTGCACTAGAAGTGATTCTGGGTGCTTATCCTACCAAATAAAAATTTACAGAGAGCACTTCTTAAAAGAAGAGTTGTAAAACAAATACTTTCTCCATAAAATTTTCATTTGAACCAGCTACTAACTTTTTCAACGTGTTAAAGCCAGGAGCACTTTGTAGAACAACAGTGGAAGTAAGTAACCATGGCCTCATTTTTAGTTATTAATTACTACTTAGGATAAAAAGGCCCTCCAGTTCAGTTTCTACTTGTTTCTGGATGTTTTTAAATTGGCTGCTGTCTCATTTTTTATCTGGATACGGTATGTGTATATGCAGTATTTAATATATATGTCATAGAAAAACATTAATATAGGATGATAAGTCAGGAAATATTCCCTTTGGCATGTGTATCATGAAGTGATCCTTAAATATATATTCACAGGCTTTTTCAAGTGGCGTTTAACACCGTTATTACTATGCTTGTTGGCTTTCATGTGCCAGAGAAGCAGAATCCACACAAGTCACATGAAAGAGAAACAATGAATGTGACCAAATCTCCCGCAGAGACCGTGTCTACCAGAGTTTCTTCACCACACGCTTCTGAAATGTGCATGCATTAAAAATAGACATGGTAGAAAGTGCTGAGCTCCACTCCTTACCAACACAGAAGCCCACACAGTCCCCACCCCAGCACCAGCAACAATGTTATAAGATCCTGATACTAAGCCTAAATTATTCAGACATCAAAACTACCCTTTTCTTCATTTTATTTGCTTCATATCAACAGCAGCTTCCCCTTGGCAATTTTTATTTGCCACAGAGGCACTTCGAGCTGTACCCACTGACATCAAAGTACCTCAGTGAATCTTCTCTGGTTCCCTCTAGTGATCAAAACCTTAACCTGTCGAAGCTCTTCCAGTCCCTGAAGAGACGCAAATTCTGAAGTTGTCAAGAGCTCAGAAGAGGAATCATGCCAATTGCTCATACATTTTTATCATGAACAGTGTGCTGTTCAAGTGGCTCTGATGACCACTGCAGTGATAGACAGGTGTAGAAAGAGCCATAAGCACTACCCTAAAATAAATGTCCACGATAGGTATGACAAAGCTTCTTCTAGAGTTGGTTACTGCAGTGGTTACTGATGTGGCTTAGGTGACCAGTTTGGATTAGACATCCAAGGTCTGAATGGTTGATGCTTGATACCACATATTCAGGCTATCACCTGCTACCAGAAAACTTCTTGTCTCCAGATTTTGTAATAATGTCTACTAATCTAGTTGTCCTCTTCTTTAGATATATATGACTATTTATCAGGTATATTTTATATAAGATATGTATTATTAATTATATATATACACATTACTATTTATTAGGTATATATAGACCTATTTATGTATGTGGAACAAACCTGATCTCATCCTGTTCTGTTCTCATCCTGTTCATCTTTATCTATTAAACAAGGCAAATAGACTACTAACAATGGATACAGTGATGCTTGTATAAATAGTAAAAATAGTTCTCTGAACAGATAAAGCATTGTGTGTACTAGCATTATGTATACTTACAAAAACATAGTTTAATCTCACTACATCTTCCAAAGTTTGAAACAACCATTTCCATTGCCTACTAACCAGGTATTTTCTTCATCCATTATAATAATTCTTGTTTCATTAGTTGTTATAAATCCTCATGTGCATACATAAAGATAATCACATCTGTACGAAGAAAGATAATTTTTAATCACTCACTTTGTAGACTGCAAGATAATATACAGTTTTTAAAACTTCTATTAAGAAGAAAAGCTATGCTTTGTATAGTACCTAAACCATTTGTGTAACCCAGTTAATGCTAATTCATGACAAAAGGCATTACCTCCTAACAATAGACTGGATCTTGTTGCAGATGCCTGTACTGCAGCAATTCATGTGCAGAGTTTGTGAGGCAGCAATTGCCTGCTGGAGGCAACTGCCCCTTTGTTAATGTGACAGGGCTAATGAAGACAATGGTAACCTTTAAAATTTTTCATTTTTCTTGTGATGCGCATAACCTTCTGACACACATTAGAAAATACCTTGAATATGGCAAAAGCTACCATTATCTGACAAGGGAATGTTTTATGGGTCACCACTGAAACTAACTGATGGCAAATTGTCAGTAGTTTCTTTAAAGCTCCTTTATGTAATTCTTCAGTATTGTGCTATAAACCACTTTTACCATGTGTCTCCTCAACTCATCTATGCTCCTAATATAACAATACCATTCACTGTCTATGAAATTCCTCTAAATGATTAATTTTAACAACTTAAAGCACTCCACGTCAGTCATGTGTCCCAAATTAAAGTTAAAAGAAACATGGACTAAATCTCAGGTTATGAGATTACATTATATCAAGAATGATAAAATATCCATATTGTTTTGCTCTTATTCTGCCCATCTTTCAGTCTTAGGAACGTTGTCTTTTGAAGCTTGTCCCCTTGGCATTCATTCACGGAATCACCGGCTGCATACGTTAGAAGATCTGGCTCACTGCTTCCTCTCCAGATACAGAACATATCACCTCTGGGATATGTACAGATTCTATTAGTGCAAAGCCTCAGGCCTGACAATATCTTGCTGCAATGATTGTCTCTTGTGAGTGAATAGTTACCCACACAGATTTAATTAACAGCAGCAGTAGAGTATTCACTGCTATAGAACTCTGTGGTAAATTACTAATCAGAACTCCAGGCACACTGGAGGGAATAGAAAGCTGAGGAAATTATGAGATCGGTTTTAAACAATATGGAACAGGCATGAGCAACACGAGCATCGTTTATATGCAATAAATGCAGTGATGGCCTGGGAGTAAAATGACTAGCAGACTATCACTTAAATCTTCTCCAGCAGTTTCACCAGTTAAATATCTGGGGGAGCTGGGGAGGAGGGGGGGCAGAATTCACAATTGTTTACATTAGTGGTAAAATAACCACCCTTAACTGGGGAAAATAATTTTCATTTGGTTATGGTCTTAGGTATCAATGTCTAGCCTTTGCTGAGCTAAAATGTTGGCAACTGCAGGTAAAAAATATGTAAGCAGGGCAGAGAAGTAAGCAGCAGTGCTCTGGAGTAGAGATTAATTAAAATTACTTAAATCACAGACTTGGAATGGGCACTTCAGTCCTTTTATAGAGCTGCTGCTTCGGCACTTCTGAAATGGGCCCACCTGCCTAGTGCAATCAAGGTCACTGAAACACTCTGAAAGTATATTTTCACTTACAGAGTGCCATTGGGACTACATCGTGCAGTTAAGCTCTGAGGATGGTACACCATAGGCAGAGCTCCAGTGGGAGAAAACATATTCAGGAACTTGTAAAAGGTTCTGTGCAATTCCATCTCCATAAGCAAATGCAAGTCATATAAAACACAAGTTTGCACCTTTTCTGCCCCTAACGCTTACCCAAAATCATTGCAGTGTTGTGAAAAAAACCACTCTCACTGGAGCAAGAAGGTTAAAGTTTTGGATCTGTGGTGGCTTTTATGTCAAGTGAAGGAAAGGCTTCTTCCAACACATTCTCAGAGCACAAATTTCTGATGTATATTTTGCAAAACACAGGGAGAATCATGGGAACTTTGAATACCATGGAAGACAGAAGTATGAATGGAAAGTGCCCTCTCCCTCTCTCTTTCTCTCCCAGATTATACTTAAAAAATTAATTGTTTCAGCTTTAAAATACTTCAGGTCAGTTCTCTACAAATGATTCTTCAAACATATACGCAAAAATCAACTCCCTGTTAGAAATTTGGAAAATTTTTATGCTGCAGGCTTTCAGTATCTATGAAACATTGATTAGAGAAGAAAGAAATTCACAGCCCACATGTTGTACTCTGCAAGCTAAATTGATCCTTTGCCACTTCGAACTTCATGTTATATATTCACAATGGGTAAGCATATTACCTGTGTGTTCCTGCCAGAGCAACAAATTTTAAATTAGTAAAGGAGCATAAAGTTTAAGCTTTCAGTATTAAATTTCAGCGTTGAGTGCATCATCAATATGGAAAGTACCCAGTTTCTCTTGTCTCTGAATACAATCACAGATTCACAAATTGTCATGTTTTTGCAATGTAGTAAGTCAATCTAACCCACAACAGCTGACTACAAGTGCTCTCATTGCTAATGCCTGGTAGAATACACTAGTGTAGTCACAGGGTGAGCTAATCTTTTCTTTTGTAACTCAAGTGGACAGAGTTAGAAAACCAAATGGTCTCTTGCTTCAGATCAGTCTCTTATTTCAGATCAGTCTCTTATTTCAGATCAGTATCTGACTAATCTCCAGTAATTTCATCACTTGCAATTATGTGATCTTACTTTAAGAACTACCTCTTATGTCTGTCTATCTGTCAGACTTTAGGAAGAGAATACAGAATTGGCTCTACTCAAAAAACATTATCCACAGCCAGAAACCTTTGTCAGCTCTTCAGCTGATGCCAGACAGCAGAAATCCATTAAACCACTGTGATATTTATAAAAAGGGAGCTTAGGAACAATATTTTTAAAGGCAGTTCAAATTTAGAAGAAGCTGAGGGACACTAGGCTTTTGGAAATTGCAAATTACCAGCAAGTCTATGTCATGGCCGCTTCTAGCTAACCTTAGATTTGCTTAAAATAGTAAGAAGCATATTTAAATGGAAGACCAAGGAGCAACTTTGAGGAAGATAAAGAAATGTCATAGAGGAAATGACATTAAGCGTGCATAGACAGTTGAACAGCTAGATTTTACATGCTTTACTTCATACACTATCTAAATAATGCTACAACAGCAAAGTAGGCAGGTAGAATTGGAACTTGCACGTCATTGAACATTTCAAATTCTCCCATTGCCATTTCAGCACAAAGTGCTAAAAACCTTTGTGCTGAACTACTGCAAGAATTCTCAGTGCTTGTTGATACTGAAAATATTTCTCTTATTTGTGGTGGTTTAATAAACCACTGACAGCACATTAAACCAAAACAAAATATAGGATGCTTTATTCAGTACACCTGAAAAGATAATTTTTAAAGCAATTCCTGCATCATTAGCTTAGAACTCTTTATTTATGAATGATCATTTTGCTGCTTCTGCATCTGCATTAGACAAATTAAAAATAGGTGAAATAAACAGCATACAGGGAAAGCCTGTAGACATTATTTATAGAGTTCAGGGAAGTCACACAAAGAAAACAAGAAACTATTACAGGAGTACCACACACAGGCAGATGAAAACAGAGCTGTGGAAACACAATACTTGTTATGCACTTGGCTGGTTGTGCACTGGTTCCATTGTTTTGGAAATGGATGCAATGTATTTGTTCCACTAGGGAGTTTTCTGTTGGTGGATACATAAAATTAAAATGTTTCTAAAAGCATCTAGATTTTTTTTTCAGTTATACAGTAAGGGTGGAAAAACATGTTGGATGTATTTTTGGACAGTTGTGCTTTATCTCTGAACCAAGTTTCACATTTTGCTATCAGCTGTATTATTGCTCTTGTCTCCCACAGCTCTGCTGGTGTCCCGTCTTCAACCCAACCTTTCCTTTATGGCTTCCGTCTCTAGTACAACTTGTCAATGATTTCTTACTTCCCCTTTACATTAACCAACTCTGTCAGATTTCTGACCCACTTAGTTTTTTTTTTGAAGCAGGAGAGTAGGAAGACACCATGTGGATTCCTCAGTAATTAGAATTTTATCTCCTCATCCAACCCAAGCAGAAATACCACAAGATGTGCCATACTTATATGCAGCAGTAATATTTGCTGATAAGAATAGCCCCATTGACTTTCTGTTGAAGCTGAAGGACCATTAACATAAGTAAAGATTGCAAGGTCAGAACTTGACTTGGATCAGAATCTTCAGTTTTAACAAAACCTCCACATGCATCAAATACTCCACTTTTGTGGGGAAAAATAATGCAAATCTGTTCTTTATTATTGTGTATAAATAACACAGAATGTCCATGGCATATCTTTTTTTCACTTTATTTTTGCAGATTCAAAGCAAGGAATAAGGCCCAAATCAGATAAATTACTCTGATTTCTTTCATTTTTTCCTTCTTAATGATATTCCACATTTAGGTGATTCACCATAACCTTTGGCTGAGAATTAATTAACCTTCATTTCCTCTTTGTTCATTAGGAATCAGTAGTTGTTCACCAAAGAATCGAGGAAAAAAAGCCATAATATATTTTGTGTGGTTCACATGTCAGATAGGCTCTTACAGGGACTAATGATTTTCAAGTAAAATTAGGAGGAGGGTTGGGTGGATTCCCCCAAGACTTTTGTGTGAATGGTGCAGCATAGTACAAAGATGAAAGCATTCAAATTTGAAATGAAGCACAAGAGGTAGAGAGATTCAGCATGAATTTCAAATAGATATTCCTTGTGCTGGTGTGCTAATTAAAGCTTTTTTTTTTTTTTTTTAAAGTGTATTGGGATTATTGTAGGACTCGGTTTAACTTGAATATATATCTAGTGAGTTAGGAAGAGAGATCGTATAAGCAACGGCTATTGTCCAATTTTCATGACAGCACACTGAATCCAGCTGAAATTTAGCTTCAGAAGTAGCCTGAGGATGGTGTTGCTGAGTTGGAGGGCCTCGGGAATATCAGAGGTGATGGATTTCTGTCTAACGATCTGAGTTATGGGCATTCACAATTCCAGTGTCTCCTAGATTCTGTTTACATTACAAGTTTTTCACTGACATCACTAAAAGATGCTCATGTAAGTTCTCCTGATACAAAAGGAGCACAGAGAGACTGAATATAGCAGTGATAGACTGTGGCTAGATATACAACTACAGAAGAAAAGGCATGAGAAAACGCAAACTGAATCCAGGTCAGTCTCTAACAGGTTGAGAAACAACCTGCTCTGGGATGCTTCCATAGAAGATGGTTGTGCAGCAACAGTTAAAATTGAACTGAAATAAAAGGTAGAAGACACAAGTACAATCTCTTACCTTACTTAGCAGAAGGGAAGGTAACATAATATGACAGCCAATTATAATTGTTGGCTTGTGTGGTAAAAGCTTGTCTATACCCCCACAAAGGAGCACAGAGGCAGGTGGGGGAGCCCAAATAATGCCTTGCCCTGGCTTCTCCCAGGACCATCGCAGGAGCCATCAGGCCATCAAAGGCCCATCTCCACAAACCCAAACAGGAGGACAATGGCAAGTGGGAACCCAAATTAAGGTCTCAGAGGAAGTGACACATTGTCCAAGCCCTTCCCAGGGCTGTTCCAGGACAGCCTCAGCCCCATTGTCCAGGCATGAAACCCATCACGATGGGTCAACATCAGAGCACCTTTTGGACTGAGGGGGCCCATTGCCTAGGCGCATGGGACATGTTATGGGGTGCAGGGGAAGAACACTTGGGGATTGCACAAGACTTATTATGGGATGTTTAGGGGAGGATTTAAAGGTGGGTAAAGAGAGGGATCAAGGTGGTTTGGGGAGGAAGAAGTGTGAGAAAATAAAAGGTGAAGAAGGGGTAGTTGTGTGCAAACAGTTTGCTGGTTGGCACACCTGTGTGGCCATGCCCTGCACAGTCTGTCCTGCCTTCTTATTAAATTCTTTTCTACTCTTTTCCTGGATGAAGGACTCTCGTGTGCCTGTGTGTGTCTGGGGGTATGAGTGCAGCCAGACCACAGATTGGAGGACCTGTGTGTCTGTGGTGGCAGCAGCTGCAGAGACTCCAGTGAGTGGATGTCGATGCCAGCAATTGGAGTGGGACCTTGGGTCGCAGGGACCCATCTGTCCATGGTGCCAGCCACTGGAGTAAGTGTAGGTGTGCAAATGAGAGTGTGAGCACCAGCAAAGATCAAGCCAGGTGAGCCAGTGAGTAGGTAAGGTGGTCTGGGAGCCAGGGAGTAAGTGGGTCTCTAAGAGTGAGACCACACAGGGTGGGGTAGGGTGGAGGGTGGTTACTGAGAACCAGGGGAGTCCCAGACAGCTCTTTGGGTGTGTGCATGTATGAGGGCATTTGTGCCAGCAGCTAGAGCAGGGCTGTGGCCTCAGGGGTTTGTATGTTCATTGCCAGCAACTGGGCAGACTGGGCTGCAGGGGCAGCTACTGTGCAGACTGGGCATATGACCCCAGCTGTGGGGGCGTCCACATTGTATATATGCACATATACATATTCCCACTAGCAGACCTCCATCCTGCTCAGCCAGAGAGGGGAGCAGGATGAGGCCATTGCTGTCTGTGCTGTCTGTGTGTCAGTACTCTTGTGTGTCTCTCTCTGTGTTCATCTGTGCATCCCATTGTATATATAAATGTTGTCGTGGTTTAATCCCAGCCAGCAACTAAGCACCTCACAGCCGCTTGCTCACTGCCCCCATGAGCACTATCCAATACATCCTCATTAACCACCACCACCCTTCCCATCTTTTGATATAATACACAGATATCATTCCCTTAGCCTATGGACCACCCCTGTAAAATGTCTGTAAAATGTCCAGAAATGTCCACAAAATATCCATTGAGTTCATTTAGTCCATGACTTTGGGCTCCATCTGTTATGGTGTCACTCAGGAGAGGTGGTGTGTTGCATGGAGTTACTGGGCACCAAAGCCAGCTCAGGTTGGGTCACTGCTGCACTTGCACTGCTTCTTGTAAGGCTTGTCCTCCACTGGTTCGGGTGGTTCCTGCTATAGTAATTCCTGTAACATGCAACTCAAATCCTGGGTTACAACAATTTAAAGGTATATCCCTTACAATCTTCAGCCCTGGTCCCTTTGGGCCAGGTTATAGGGTTTAACACTGCACTGAACTGCTCCCTTTGCTCCTAGCCTGGCTAGCAACAAGGGGTTCCTGCTATAGTAATTCCCATAACATGCAACTCAAATCCTGGGTTACATCAATTTAAAAGTATTTCCATTAAAATCTCCCCCCCGGTCCCTTTGGAGCAGACCATTGGGTTTAACATTGCAACTAACTCCTCCCCTTGCCGCTGCTCCGGCTTGGACATATCCACAGACTGCAGTCCCTTAGGGGTGTACCTGCTCCAAGGGGACCTTTATCTATGTGCCACAGTCTCTTCAGGGGTATGACTGCTGCGGCATAGACTTATCCACAGCC
>NW_008824660.1:0-415 GCF_000699105.1 Pygoscelis adeliae
TGTCCCCCATGTCCCCTCCTGTCCCCTGGGGGCTTGGCTGTCCCCTCGTGTCACCTCCTGTCCCTCCGTGGATTTGGCTGTCCCCTCCTGTCCCCCTGAGGATTTGGTTGTCCACCCGTGTCCCCGTGTCCCCTCCTGACCCCCATGTCCTCTCAAGTCCTCCATGTCCCATCAAGACCCCATGTCCCTCCACAGAATCCCTGTCCCCTCCTATTCTTCCATGTCCCCTCCTGTCCCCTGTGTCCCCTCCCGTCCCCCATGTCCCCCTGGAAAATCCCCTGTCCCCTCCTGTCCCCAATGCCCCTTCCTGTCCCCAGTGTCCTGCCCCGTCCCTTGTGTCCCCTCCTGTCCCCAAGTCCCTCCACTGAATCCCATGTCCACTCCCAGTCCCCCATGTCCCCTCCAGTCCCCCCCT
>NW_008824660.1:1013-2449 GCF_000699105.1 Pygoscelis adeliae
TTCGCCCGTACCACCGCCAAGGTGGCCGGCCCCGACGGCGAGCTCTTTTGGGGTGAACTCTTCCAGTTGGCCGCCCTACCACCCGCCCGTGCCCTCACCCTGGCCCTTTGCCGCGATGACAACCCCGGTCAACCGGTGGCCTCCATCACCGTCCCTTTGGCCGAGCTGGCGGCCGCCCGGCAGCCCTTGGAGCGCTGGTACCCGCTGAGCGGTCCTGGGGGAGGCGAGCGGGTGCCGTCAGTGAGGGTGCGCGGGCGCTACCGGGAGGGGCGGGTGCTGCCCATCGTACGCTACAAGGAGTTGGCTGAGTTCATCTCCTTCCATTACCGGGAGTTGTGCGCCTGTCTGGAGCCCACCATCGCCGTGCGGCACAAGGAGGAGCTGGCCGGTGCTCTGGTCCGCGTCTTGCAGAGCACCGGGAAGGCCAAGGTGGAGCGGGTGCTGGCCACAGGGGATGTGGGGAGAGTGGGTGAGGGCAAGATGGGTGCTGCCTGGGGTGCTGTGGGCATGGTGGTTGGGGTGGGATGGACATCGTGGGTTGGGGGTGCCAGGAGAGCTGGGGTGGATGAGTTGGGTTGGATGGGTTGGGTTGAGTTGGAATGGGATGGGATGGGAGAGTTGGGTTGGGTTGGGATGGATTGGGATGGGATGGGTGAGTTGGGTTGGGATGGGGTGGGGTGGGATGGGTGAGGTGGGATGGGAGGGGAGGGGATGGGATGGGGTGGGATGGGATGGGATTGGTGGGATGGGATGGGAAATGCAATTCAGGGGAGCGCCAGGAGATCCTGGCACTTCCCAGGGTGGGTTGATCAAGGCCGTTTGGGGCCATGGGTGCCTGCCGAGCCCTTCAACATGTCCACCTGGCAGTCGTTCCTCATCGACCTTGGTGTGGCCGAGCTGGACCGCTTCGATGACCGTGAGGCGCTGATCTTCCGTGAGAACACGCTGGCCACCAAGGCCATCGATGAGTACATGAAGCTGGTGGGGGGCAAGTACCTCCAGGACACGCTGGGTACGTCTGAACGTTACAGGTCTTTGTGGGACATTACGGGGCGTTCCGGGGTGCAGGACATCCTGGGCATGACATTACAGGGTGCTACAGGGGGTTACGGGGCGCAGGGCATGGGCTGTAGGACACCCCCAGGACATCCATGGGGATGTGGTGGGGGCTTGTCACAGCCATGGCCACGGTGGTGGCTGGTTGGTCCCCTTACGGGCTGTCCCTCGGTGCCCAGGGGAGGCCGTGGCCCAGCTCTGCACCTCGGATGATAGCTGCGAGGTTGATCCCGGCAAATGCGCCGGCCTTGACCTCTCCGACAACCAGAACAACCTGCGGCAGGTCTGCGAGGAGACCTTCCAGCGCATCGCTGCGTCCTGCGAGTGAGGGACGGCCCTCGCGTGGGCATGGGGTTGGGCACGGGGATGGCCACGGGGGT
>NW_008824660.1:3115-4562 GCF_000699105.1 Pygoscelis adeliae
CCTCTTCGGCCTCGTCCAGGAGTACCCGAGCGAGGCCACCGCCCGTACCCTCACCCTTGTGGCCAAGGTCATCCAGAACCTGGCCAACTTCACCACGTACGTCACAGCAGGGCACGGCACTGGTACTGGTGGGGAGGGACATCCCTATGGGGAAGCCACAGGGCAGCGGGGACATCCCCTACACGCTGTGTGGCACGTGCCGTGGACGGTCACGGGGCAGTAGGGTTGTCCCCAACATACCACGGAGCGGCAGGGATGTCCCTTACACGCCACGGGGCAGCAGGGACATCTCCTGCACGCCATGAACCAGCCGCGGGGCAGCAGAGAACATCTCCACTCCATGCACGGGGCTGAGGTGTCCCAGTAGCAGAGCCTCCTGTGTCACCTGTGGTGGCCTGACCTATGGGTGGCTTGGTCCAAGAACACGGCAGTGTCCTCACCCATGTCCCCGGCTTGTAGACGGGGTGGTGACGTGGTGCAGGGACGTTGCAGTGACCTGGTCCACGACCAGGTGGTGGTCTGGAGGTGGCCACCCTGGAGGTGGCCTGGCTCATGACCATGGTGGTGGCCCAGGCCGTCGCCTGGCCCCCAGGTAACCGGCCATCGTGGTCCCCAGGTTTGGCGAGAAGGAGGCCTACATGGGCTTCATGAACGAGTTCCTGGAGCACAACTGGAGCACCATGACGGCCTTCCTGCAGAGCGTGGCCAACCCCGAGAGCAGCGTCCACATGGCCACCTACGACGGCTACGTGGATCTGGCCCTGGAGCTCGCCACTCTCCACCTCCTGCTCTGTGACATCTTCTCCAGCCTGGACCAGGTGCCACCACCCAGTTGTCGCCAAGGGTAGCTGGCGAGACTGGCCACCTCCTCCCCACACACAGAGCTGGCGTCCATCGCCCTGCGGATGGCACAAGGTCACCCATTGTCCCCATAATGTCCTTGTCTCATCCTGGCAGGCCACGCAGGAGGAGCTGGAGCCCCTGCCCACCATCCTCACCGCCATCAGGGAGGGGACCCCTGTCCCCGTCTCCGTCCGGCTCAGCTCCACCATGGAGCGAAGGTACCAGTGGGTGGACAGGGACACACACGCAACCAAGGTGGACATGCGGGGCCAGGAGGAGCTTTGGTAGAGGGGTGACACTAGGATGGGTTTGGGGTGGTTCTGGCCCGCCTGGGTTTGGGGTGGTTCAGGTCAAGGCTGGTTTTGAGGATGGTTCTGGTCCCAGTTGGGTTTGGGGATGGTTCTGGTCCCAGTTGGGTTTGGGGATGGTTCTGGTCCCAGCTGGGTTTGGGAGATGTTTCGTCCCGGTTGGGTTTGAGGATGGTTCTGGTCCCAGTTGGTTTTGGGGGATGTTCCTGGTCCCAGATGGGTTTGAGGTGCTTCAGGTCCAGGCTGGGTTCAGGAGATGGGTCCGATCCCAACCGGGTTCGGGATGCCTTCAGTCC
>NW_008824660.1:10321-10831 GCF_000699105.1 Pygoscelis adeliae
GAAAAAAAACCCCACGTAGGGAAAAAAAAAAAACAAACCACGGCCGTAGCCTGCCCGGCTCAAGTGTGCTGTGAGCGCACCGACTCCGCACACTTGGCCATGAACCACCACGGAGGGGGAAGAAACCGGCGCCGTTCTCCTGTGCTGCGGCTCCGCTCTGCCACACGTTTCTTCCAGGGAGGAAAAAAACCCTATGGCTGTAGCCTGCCCGGCTCAAGCATGCCGTGAGCGTGCTGGACCCCGCACGCTTGGTTGTGACCCGGCACGGAGAGGGGAAAAAGCAGTGCCGTTCCCTTGCGCTGCGACTCTGCTCTGCCACACATTTCTCCCAGGGAGGAAAAAAAAACCACACGAGGGAAAAAACACGCGGCCGTAGCCTGCCTGGCTCAAGCATGCCATGAGCGTGCCGGACCCCGCACGCTTGTCTGTGACCCACCGCGAAGGGGAAAAAAACCAGTGCCGTTCTGCGCCACGGCTTCGCTCTGCCACAGGTTTCTCCCAGGGAGGGAA
>NW_008824660.1:10951-11447 GCF_000699105.1 Pygoscelis adeliae
GTTCCGCTGGCCCTTGGGCCGGGCCTCCCCCCAAAGGGGGGGGGAAAAAAAAACCAAACCCAAACAGCCACGCAGGGGAAAAAACACGCAGCCAAAGCCTTCCTGACTCAAGCGTGCGGCAAGGGCGCAGGGTGACCCACTGCAGAAACTCCGCCGGGAGCCGTTTGGCCTGGGGAAAGGCCCCTTCCTCTTGACTTCCAGGGAAGGCAGCGATTGTCCCCACTTAACCGGTTTAGCATTTAAATTGTCCCAATTCTGCTCCGCCTTTGCATGGCTCTGGGGCGATGGGCTGGGGGAAGGGTTTCTGCAGTCCGGCTCCCACCCTTGAAGTGAGCAGAGCTGGGGAAGCGAGCAGGGAAGCGAGCAGAGCTTGGGAAGAGGCTTTTTAAACTTTACGGTGAGCGCTCGGGTCTTTCAGGGTGCCGGCGCAGAGCGAGCCGAGGGGGGAAAAAAAACAACCACCAACTCCCTTTCCCCCCCCCCCCCGGTGCGCTTG
>NW_008824660.1:11984-17195 GCF_000699105.1 Pygoscelis adeliae
AGCGCGGTGCCGAAGGGATGCTGCGATTTATCGCCGGGGCAAGGAGCCGGTGGTCCCTGAGGGATGCCAGATTCTGTCCTGGAGTTGGCTCGGGTCAAACCCGCATCCCAAAAAAACCCCGCAGCTTTTGAAAATAAACCTATTGCGTGGGGGTTTTCTTCCACCCATTCTCGCCTGGATGGATCCCGCCGGCTCGGGGATGTGCCGGGGTCTCCGGCCGGGCTGAGATGCGGCTGCAATTAAAAAGCAAAACCCCGCGATGGCTTTTCTCCCCCTGGATCCCGGGTGCTGCTGCCTGTCCCCTGCCAGTTTTGCCGGCGCATCGCTACCACGCGCCCGGCACGTTGCCGTGCCTTTTTTATTTCCTTGCAGCGGGGCAACGTGTTTTTGGGGTGACTCCTCGTCGTTTGACAGCACGCCAGGAAACACCGGGAGAAACGCCGGTGCCGTGCCGGCTGCCCGGGCCCCATCCCGCCGGGCCGCGGGGACCAGATTTAAGCCAGACCGTGGTTAAAGATGGGGTGACGCCGCGATCCCCTGCTTCCGCCCGGTAAGCTGGTGCGGGTGGCTTCATCCTGGCGGAGCAGCCCTCATCCCAGCCCGCCGGCACCGAGCTGACACCGCGGCAAACCCCTAAACATCCACAAATTTGGGATTTGCTCCCCAAAAACCTCCCCCGGGCTTGGGGGAAGCGTCGATGCGGCGCCGTTCTTCGGGGTGAGAGCATCCTGCCGGCACGGCGTGGGCATCGGGTGCCATTTTGGGGCGACGCTGGAGGAGGCTCCGTACGAACCGAAGCCAGCTGGAGCAACCGATCCTCACGGAAGAAAGATGCCGGCGTTTGGAGCCAACGTATTTTTAATTGATTTAATTGAATTTCTATTTTCACTTCTTATTGGCAAACTAACCCATGTTGGCTCCGGGCATCGTTCCCCGGGGAAGCGACGGGCACCGGCTGCTTCGGGACGGGAGAGATTTCAGGGTGGCTGCCGGGCATTGGGGTTTGCTCCATCGCTCTCCTCCCTTGGCCCCGGGGCGGGGAAACATCTTGCTCTTGCGCCAGCTCGAATAATTCCCTCTTCATTTGCATTCTTTACCTTGAAGGTATTTATAGTCTCTTCTCTGCCTTCTTCCTCGGCGGGGTAAATTTAGCTCCTTCGCTCTCCTCCTGTGCCTTTATCCTCCAGTGGAGCTGATAAGCCCAGCTTTTTAGCGCCTCTTTCCTCCTATTTTTCCCTTCTCTGCCCGCCCGGGTCAGGATTCGGCATCTCCGCCCTGCAGAGATCAGGACCCTGAGCGCTCTCCTTTATTTCTGCCAACGATTTTATTTTTCACCTTTTAACCTGCAGCTGCGGCAGCGTCGGGTGGTGGAAGGTGTTTTGGGGTGACGGTTTATTTTTGAGGGGGGCGTTCCACACTTGGGTGGCCAGTACCTGGTTGCCCCCCAAGCCCTTCGAGGGGTCCCCAAACCCTTCAAGGGTCCCCCAGCCCGAAGGTACCACTTTGTCCCATCCGCTTGAATTCATACAGGGGAAGGATGTGGCACGGCAGCCCCAAATCCCCCCCCACGCCCTGGTTTTGGGGGCAGCCGCCCTGGTTTTGGGGCAGCTGGCGGCGGAGCAGAGCTCCCAGGGGTGCAAACCGGTGGCTTTCCCCGCGCTGCATCGCGGGATTGAATTTTTTTGGGGATAAATAATCAATTTGAGGGCGACTGGGGTTTTTTGGGGGGTGTGTGGCAGGGGATGGAGGGGATGCTGTTGTGCCGGCAAATCGTGGCGCAGAGGGGGAGCGGGAAAAAGCTTCGTGTTGGGGAGAAGTGGCACCTTTTGGGGTCCTTCGACTCTGGCAGGGACCCGGCACCGTGCTGGCTACTGGTGGCACCAATTTTTGCAAGGGGAGAGTGATGGGACCCGATGTCTTGCCCGGCTCTGGGACACTGAGAGCTTTGGTGACCACGGTGAGATATCGAGACCGTTGGGTTTCCCGGCATGGGCAGAGCCGCAACCGTTTCTCCTCCACCTCGGCAAAATCCAGCCTCTTTTCTCTTTTTCTCCTCTTTTATCTCTTGTAGATTTTGCCAGCAGTCCCTGGCCGCCAACCCTCCTGAGTGCCGGCGCGGTGTTTTTTTCCGAGTGACACAGCACAATCGGCGAGGGATGGAGAAAGCTGTCCCTAATTTCTCAGAGCGCCAAGGAGATGGAGGCAGAGCCCTGTTAATGACACCGGAGCCAAACAAAGAGACTTTTCCTGCCCTTGAGTGCCCCCAAGGCGAAGAACGAAGAGCCGCTTTCCTTCAAGATGCAAAAAAGCCCCTGGAGAACCCGGCTTTATCTGGGACGTCGGTGGAAACGGAGACGGAGCTCGAGGAAGATGCTTTCTACGCCGCGGATGATCTGGCAACGATGAGCAGGGAGGGGAAGGGACCCTCCGGCGCCGAGCTGCGCCCGTTGCAAGAGGACCCCGACTTCTTCTCGTCACTCTCCCGCCAGGAGCCTGATGTTGCCTTGGAAGCGCACGACGTGGCCGGTAAGTCCCCGGTCGGCGCCGTTGGGGTGGCTTCTTGGGGGACGGGGACGTCTCCCGGTGCTTCGTGTGTGCCCGGTGATGCTCGGGTTGATTCGGTTGGTTTGCCTGATGGTCGCACCATCGCGCCGGGGCGGTTTGCGGTGGGCGTTTGCTCTCTTGGTGTCAGAGATGTTCCCCAACTCTCAGCATCTCGCGGTGAAACGGGAATCGCGGTACGGTGAGAAACACGTGGATTTGATGGAAGGAGAAGTGAGAGTGCGAATGCCGGGCCGGCATCCACACGCCGCTGCCCGGCTTCAGCACCACAGACAGGCGCAAAACCCGATGGTGGGTCCAGCCGGTGGCTTTTTGGAGACCCTTTGTCCCCCCCAGCGTGGCGTCGGGACCCCAAACCGAAGGTGTCCCCAAACTGGGGGGGTGGTTGTGCTCCACCGTGTGTTGGTGTGGGACTGGTGCTGTGTTGGGAGGGAGCAGGTGGGGGCTGTGCCGCACCGGTGGTGACCCATGTGTTTTCGGTATTGCTGGTGAAGCCGCAGCCGTGCTGAGCGGAGCGAAACTGTGCCACCTGCGCCTGGCCTCGCTGAAATCCCCTCTTCTCAAAACGGAAACGCTCCTCCAGCTCTGCCGAGGGCGGCTGCGCGCTTGCAGGGCAAAGGCATCATCCTCTCCCTCACCACTCGGTGCCGGGGAAGCCGTGCCGCCGGTGCCACGAGGGTGGTGGGGGATGAGGAGCTCCGGCAGGGACTGGGTGGTCCCCAGCGCTGGTGTGGAGCTATACTGGGATGTCCTTGGCATCGTGAAAACCCCCTGCGCGCACCGGATGCTCTTGCGGGGGATGTCCTGCTACGGGGTGGGAGATCTTCGTCACCCGTGGGAGACCCCGTTGGGTCCATCCCTGACTCGGCTTTGGGAAAAACTCTCCTCCAAGGGCTCTTGGATGAGCAGGGAGGTTTTCATAGAATGGTTTGGGTTGGAGACCCCTTGTCCCCCTTGTCAAAGATCGTCTAGTTCAACTTGCCGTGGGCAGGGAGATCTTCTGCTAGATGAGCTTGCTCAAAACCAGCCTGACCTTGAACGCTCCCAACGATGGAGCATCTCTGGGCGACCTGGTCCAGTGTCTCACCGCCCTCATCATAAAACAGTTCTTCCTTAACTCCAGTCTAAATCTACCCTCTTCCAGTTTAAAACTGTTGCCCGTTGTCCTACAGGTTTTGGTAAAAAGTCTTCCTCCATCTTTCTTAAAAGCCTTTTTTTGTATATGGAAAGGCCACAAGAAGGTCTCCCCAGAGCCTTCGCTTCTCCGGGCTGGACAACACCAACTATATCATCCTTTCTTCATAGGAGAGGTGCTCCAGCTCTTGGATCATCTTCGTGGCCTCCTCTGGACCCGCTCTAACAGGTCCTTCTCCATGGGGCTGCTCTCAGTCCCCCGGTTTGTGATACTGGGGGTTGCCCCAACCCAGGTGCAGGACCTTGCATTTGGCCTCGCTGAACTTCATGAGGTTCACGTTGGCTCATCAAGAAGCCATGTTGGCCTGTCGAGGTCCTTCTGGACGACATCCCTTCCCTCAAGTTACCAACTCAGGTTGCTGTCACCCGCAAACTTGCTGAGGGTGTGCTCCATCCGTGTTGTTGGTGGAGATAATAAATAGCATTGGTCCCAGTATGGACCCTTGAGGGACTCCACTCGTTACTGGTTTCCACCTGGGCATTGAGATGTTGCCTATAACTCTTTGTGTGCGGCTCTCCGGCCAGTTCCTTATCTATCGAGCACGGCTGCTGCAAGTTGTCCGCTCATTTGTAGATCCCTGGTTGTCCTCTGCCTGCTTTGGAGGATTCACCCTGTCCCACCTCAACTACTCCATCATTTCAGTGCCAAACGCTGGATAGGTGCCTCCACCATCCCGGGTCCTACCTGAACCCCTCCATGCGTTTGCAACCCTCCTGTCCTTCCCCATCCCCGTGTCCTCACTGGAAAACGAGGTGGATGGTGGCCACGGATCCTTCCACCGGCCGGTGATTTGCCTCATTAATTGTCCCCTGGCTGGTGGGTGGCTTTTTCTCCAGCTGGAAGCAGTAACAGCGGTGGAGTCGCCGGCTGCGATTCTTCTTCAACACCGCTTCCCCGTGATGAGTTTGCCCACCTCCGCAAATACCAGTTGACTTAAAACCTTATCTCCCGGCGCAGGCGATCTGTTTGGTGAGTCCCACTGTTATTTACCCACCACGAGGGGGGTGGAGAAGGACCACGTTGCATCTGGGAAGCTTTTCAGCTCTTGGTTCCTTCACCGTGGTCAATGGGTGGAAAATGAGCTCCGGGGGATGTGTCATGCACCGTATAGTACCAAAAGAAGGGGGGGGAGGGGAAACGACCACTACTCAGACTCCACAGTCAGGCGGGTACTATATGGTGACAGTTTATTGAGAGCCAGGATCCTTAAGCAAGCGTCCGGGTTCGGGAAATAGGGACACGTAAGACGACACAACCACGTGCACGGGGAGGGTGATACGACCTGTCGATAAGGACCAAGCCGGTGGTCACAGACGGTTCGGGGATCTCAGTCCAGCTCCGAGGAGCCTCCTCCAGTCCGCATCCTTTACGCTTTTGTTGCCGCGTGGTCTCGGTAGATAAGCCCTTGGTTGGGTCTTTAAGCCCTTGGTTGGGTCTTATCTTTTACTCAAATG
>NW_008824660.1:17714-19018 GCF_000699105.1 Pygoscelis adeliae
CGGTCGTTGCTCCCTTGTGTCCAGCTACGTGGGGGCACGGGCATCACAGGATGGACGCGGGCGTTTAAAAAAGGGGAGGGAGTTGGCGCCCAAAAAATAGCGAGGGCTGCGTCGGGAGATGGAGAATGTCCCCATCCGGATGTCCAACCTGGCCCTGGGTGCGTGGTGGGGCTCAGCGGGGGTCCTGGGGTGCTTCGGGTGGGACCCAGCTCCAGCCCTGCTCATGGGCAGACTTAAAGTGATGCAAGCCCCCATTGCTGCTTCCCGGCTCGAAAAACCAAGGTGAAATGGCCCAAGATGCCCCAAAACGGAGGCTGACTGGCACGCCGGTCTAAGGGTCTTGTCGGGTGGGAAGACCCCGCACAAATGCTTGTGGTGCCGCCAACCTCAAGGTTTTGGGGCTCTTCTCATGCCTCCAACAGCCTCATCACGGCAAAATTATCCCGGCCTCTGCCGAGCGCCGCCAACCGTGAGCCGGAGGTGGTTTGGCAGCTGCCGGTAAGTTTTCGGAGCCAGGCAGAGTCCACGCTGCTGCTGGGAGGTCAGCAAGCGATTGCCGGGAGAGACGCTCCCCGCAATGAGGCTGGTTTTTGGGGTGCCCTTGACGTGGAGCATCCCTCCAGAGCAGCGGCACGTCCTGCTTGCGTGCCGGCGAGCGCCGAGCAGAGTGCTGCCGGCACGCTTGAAGGATGGTGGCTCAGGAGAAGAAACCCCACGTTGCTGCTCGCCCCGGTGCCGGTGATCGCGGCACGCCGGCTCTGCAGCACGGGGGCTCGTTAGGGGAGGAGTGAGCGCCGTGGTGGCTCAGGCAGCTGCTCCGTTCTGCCCGACTGAGCTTTGAGCCGGCGAGGAGGAAGGAGCCGGTGCCGGGGATTTCCCATCTCCGGTTGTGGTACCCGAACCATCACCCTGTTTTTGGCTGCAGGCACCGTGAGTGATGGGGGCTGGGCGCCGCATCCCACGGGGACCCTTCTCGCGACTTTTTGGTGGCCTCATCTCCCCTCCTTGCTCTTTGGGGGGATGTTTCGGGCTGCTCACCGGGATTTTTTTGGGGTGCTGCGCCGCGCAGGGGCTCTTTTAGAAGCAGTTTGTGTAATTTGTTGTTGCGGGCAGCAGCAACAGGGCTTGGAGATGCTCCAGCCTTCGCCCCCTTCCTATTTTGGGACTCATCCCCTGCGGTAAAGCGGGGTGTGCCGCTTCCCCGTGGGATCCGGCGAGGCAGGATCCGAATCGCCGAGCCTTTATCTTCAAGCTGTGGTTCCCTCCTTGTTTCCCGAATCGCCGGCACCCTTATGCACCCGCTC
>NW_008824660.1:22313-25613 GCF_000699105.1 Pygoscelis adeliae
CGCTGGCGCCGGAGCACGAGGTCGGAGGTTTCACCGGAGGTGACGGGTGCCACCGGTGCGTGGGGAGGTTTTGGAGGAGGATTTGCTGGCGGGGGGGCTGGGGACGGGTGGGTTGGGGTTGTGCTTTCGGCTGCACGTGTGGGAGGGATGATACCCGGCTCCTCCCCGCGCTTGGGGATGGTGCCACGAGGTCCTCGATGTGGGGACGTCCTGTTTTGGGATTGCCGTGGCAGTGTGGGGTGTGACGAGGTCCCCAGTGCGGGGATGTCTTGCTTTGGGATTGCTGTGGCCGTGTGTAGGGTCCTGATGTCCCGGGCATGGGGGGGACGTCCTGTTTTGGGATTGCCGTGGCAGTGTGGGGTGTGACGAGGTCCCCAGTGCGGGGATGTCTTGCTTTGGGATTGCTGTGGCCGTGTGTAGGGTCCTGATGTCCCTGGCATGGGGACATGCTGCATCGGGGATGCTTGGGGCAGTGTGGGGCGTGACAAGGTCTCCAGTACAGGGACACCCTGCTCTGGGGATGCTGTGGCAGTGTGGGGTGTCACTATGGTCCCCGATTTGGGGACATTTTGCTTTGGGATTCCTGCGGCAGTGTGGGGTGTCACAAGGTCCCCAGTACAGAGATGTCCTGCTTTGGGATTGCCGTCACAGTGTGGGGTGTCACCACGGTCCCCAATACAGGGATGTCCTGCGCTGGGATTGATGTGACAATGTGGGGTGTCACTATGGTCCCCCAATATAGGGACATCCAACTACAGCAGTTCATGTTGTCCTAATGGCCCTGGCATGGGGACACGCTACACCAGGCTTGTGGCTGTCACAAGGTCCCCGATGCGGGGACGTCCTGCTCTGGGGATGCTGTGGCAGTGCCTGGTGTCACCAAGGTCCCCGATGCAGCAGCATGCGGTGTCACCAAGGTCCCTAGTGCAGGGACATCCTGGTCTGGGGATGCTGTGGCAGCGTGTGGTGTCACTACAGTCCCCCGTTGATTTAATACGAGGAAGGTGGAAGAGGGGAAACAGCGTTTGCCGTCCTGGCGTGAGATTATCCACCTGAAATCTGCCGTTCCCGGCACTGGAGCTGCCAGATATGTCTCGATTTAGCCGAATCTTCTCTTTTATGGCTTATAATGCGTTGAATTGATGGTACAGGATCCGACCGAGCTACTGCGGGTCAGCATCAGGCTCCTCTTCTGCTCCCGGTCGCGTCGGAGATGGGGTTTGATTTGGTCTCGATGTTTTAATATCCCCGGTGTTGACCCCGGTTCTGCAGGACGGGATTTTATCCTTCGTATATTGGACTGGAAAGCCCAAACCGATGCACGCCGTGAGGTTCGACCGCGTGCCAAACCGGGACAACTGGGAAAACACCCAGTTCAGGTAGAAACAACTCGTGTGCTTTAGCTAAAAAGAAGCATTTTTCATCCCAAATTGCTTTGACGTCCCGCTGCCCGCCCCCGATGGGCACCCCAGGGCTTTCCCGTGCTGCAGGCGGTGAAACCCGGCCGCAGCATCGTTTATTCCCAATTTAGAGCTTTTTATGGTTATTTTGATTGCGATTGTGGGGAAGCCGCTCTCGGTTTAGTTCGGGGCCATTTCTAGCTCGGGGGGGGGAAAAGAAGCAGGGAGTTTTTTGGTTTTGTGTTTTTAGGTTTTTTGGGGTTTTTTTTTTAGGATCCTGGTGACTAAATAAATCCACTGTGTCTTTTTTTGGGAGGCGATACGAAAGGGCTGGCGGAGAACCAGAGCCCGCGGGCTTGTTCGGCACCGTGCAGCACCCTGCACCGCCTCGTCCTTATGGCAGGGGGTTTCTAGCAGGAGCAAACCAATCCCCCCCACACCCCCAAACCCTCCCACCTTGGGGGGAATCACCCCTTTGAGCTCCCCAAAGGATGCTCAAGCTTCTGCAGCGTCAGGCGGCGTGGCAGCTTGGGAAGCTGGAGATAGAGAAGTTTTTACAGACTTATTTTATTTTATTTTTTTTTCCTGCTCCGTTCAAGAAGAGACGATGCCGCGGCAAGGAGGTAGGGGAGGCGCTCATGGCGCCGGGGGTTTAATTTATACAGGTCTGACAGCGAGGACAATACCCAAGATGGACTGCATGTGGCAGGGGCTGAGGCTCAGCCTTTGTCCCACCTCCGTGTCCCTTTTGTTTCTCCACCTATTTTAAAAAATTCTCCTTTCTTGATAATCCCTTCTTCTGTGTCCCCTCTCCATCCCTCTCCCCTTCCCCCTCCAGTCTTGACTTGCAAGAACCGCTGTCACGGGCCAAGAGCCTCTTTTGATTCATCCCTTCAAGCACCACTAAGGAGCTCTTGAAGTTGAGATCGCTCCTGGGAAAGGCTGATCCCGACGCTCGGAGATCCCCTCCCCTCTCCAGCATCCACGTGCACCATCTGATTATTTTTTATATACACACATATATTTTTTTTTTTTTTTAATTTTTGTTTTTGTTCCCCCCTGCTGGAATGAAACTCAAGAGCCCACTTGAGCCCGGAGTCACGCATAAGAACCCGGGGAAGGATGCCTGGAGCCGTGTTTGCCTCCGCTCCCGCCACCGCCCGATGCAGTCGGGAAATCGAGGGGCAGGACACGACGTTCCCGGGGCGGAGGTGGGCTCGGCGCCTGCTGCCCACGCAGGGAACAACCCTGGGGGAAGGTACTGGCTTGTCCCGACAGCTCAGTGCTCGCCGGTCCCGTGGGGCTGGAGGTTGTAGGTATTTTTTTCTTACCGAATAAGCTCTCGGAAAGTAATTAAATGGCAGAAATAAGCCACGGGGTTTGACGGTCACCGGTGCTGCCTGTGTTGGGAAGTTGTCCCCGTCCGTGTTTACAGCCTGGAGTGGTTTGGGGACAACCCGTCCTTGGGTTGGCGGTAACTGGGGTTTTAATTGCTGCTGGGGAATAACGATGCTCACCCGTTCGGCTGCATCCCCCTCCATGGTGCCGAGAAGAGCCTGGTTTTGGGGCGCCGCTGCCCAGAGGGTGATGTCTGGCTTAAATTACCCTAAAAAGAGATCATCTCAAGCTGCGGGGCTCCAATCCGTGACTCAGTTTCCCCTTGCAGCCCCGGCTAAATCCCGCTGCCGCGGAGGGAGGGATCCGGGGCTGTGTGCTTGGCTTCCCTTGCAAAATGGGGAGAAATGCGGCGGGATTGGGGATGGTGGGAGCCCTGCGGTGTCTCTTTTTGCACGCTCACGGAGTGTATCCTTGTAGATGTCCTCGGTCCTGGCCTCTGAGATGTTGCCACCTTCGTCATCGTTAAAGCAAAGCTTGTTAGATGCGGCAGGGGCTTTTTCTG